>NC_043001.1:100707558-100737558 GCF_006345805.1 Octopus sinensis | reverse complement strand
TATTGGTAGTAGCTGACATTGATTGGTCGTGATAAACACTAGCTGCCAGTCGGTAGTTCATGGTTGGCTGAAGTAAAGACTCTTGAGCAGAAATAAGTGATGCTAATGATTGCGAAATCATTTCTGCAACAGAGGCAGCTTCTATGTGGCAACTAGATCAGATAGAAATAGCAGCTAAATTTTTGTCACCATACACTCTATCAACTTAAAAAATTGGGAAGACACTCTTGATAATGTAGTCATAGATACACGATCCCTGTTAAAATAAACAATGGAATTGTTTCAGTTGAAATTTCTTTGATTCTAGGTTTGTTGGATCAAAGATAAAATGAGACTCAACAAAAGAATAAATCTCCTCAACACCAATGAACCAATGAGGGAATCTCTGAATAGTTTCTTAGCTTGCTAGAAACAGCAGCTAAGTTTCCTTAAACATGCATCCTAAATAGGAAGACACAGTAAGGAGTAGGTCTGCTTGGTCAGGGCAATCTTATGACTATTTGCTTCAAAACAAATGATCACTGGCTAACCTGATATTGATACTGAGAAGCTGTTAAGCGCTTTTATAGCAACCTACCAGAGACGACTCCTGGTTCCACATGGATGTAGTCTAAGTTATCTTGGGGTGTAGTAGTTGCTTCATCACTGATATGAAAGCAGCACTACTCTAATGTGAACGGCTCTAGTGCTTTGTAGAATCTGCCACTGATATAAGGTGAAGTATTTTCTAGACTTAAAGTGGGAGTTTAGTCTCTTTGGGGCAGTTTTAGCAATATTATATAAATATATGAGATTGCTGTGAGAGACAATTACAACAAACTGAAGCAATTCTGAAGTTGTTCACAAGTAGAGAAAATGCAAAACTATTTCTTTGAAAGATGTAGTTATAATCTTTTCTGCTGTTATCTTTCCCATTGTCCTGTTTCCTTTGAAGAACGTTCTGAAGGTTTATGATCAGTTAAGAACCAGCTTGGGGTGTTTAGATTGTGTATTAATGACATTTGTGGTTAAGAAAGAGTGAAGAGTTATGTTATTAGAAATGGCAATGAAGAAATCATTAATGTACATAATATCTCAGGGGAAACTTTCAATCCAACAAACAGGGATCAGATATAAATTAGAAATAAACTGATTTGGTTGAAAATTTTCAAACAAGATGTAGTAAAAAATCTGTTAATTTCAGTTTAAAATAATTTTGTTAAACTTTTCAAACACTTACAAATGAGGACTGTTTTGTGTAACCCAGAGGAGATTACATTAGAGTTACAAAAGAATAACTGAAGGGATTCCTAGAGGATGTGCAGTCCAATGCCTGTTCTTAATAAGGTGTGTTGGGTTGGGCAGTAAAAACTGAGGATGAGGTCTATTCCACAAAGTCTGTTACTCATATATGCCAAACTTGTTCACCGATGATTTGAGAAATGTCCACTGCAATGGCAGCAAAGCAAGAGAATTCCAAGTTTTTGAACTAAGAAGTGGTAGCAGAAAGGGGACACAATTGATTATTTCTGGTTAATAACTCCACCGAATGCAAATTTTAAGATTTTGGCTGAGATTCTAGCAAAGGAGTTTTCAGGGTTGAAAATGATGCTTGTCATTGGAAGGGGGATTGAGGAAGTGTACACTTGAGTAATCGTCAGGAGAGTTAGCCATGATAACTTCTTTATCATGCAGGGTATTGTAGAGAGGATGACTTTGAGACTCTAATTAATTTGGATCAATTAAAAGCTTTTGACAGGGTTGATCATCATTACTTGAAGGCAACTGACTCTGGCTACATTTTCAAGGGCTCAATCACCTCAGTCTACAATAGAATTTGTTTGGCACGTAAGCCATATTTCAACCATTTTCAATCATAAATTCAGTCTGCAAAGAGTATCCCTTCTCATCACTTTGGTGTGTAGTAACTCAAGCCATTAAAACAGAAACCAAAGCTGTTGATAGAAACTGTGATGCAGGAATGTCATGTTGGACATATGTAGATGTCACCATAACAGCATTGGATGATATAGCAGTAAATAAGATGAATGGTGTCATTCTAAAGGAATTTTAAGGAAGTCAGGATCATATTTTAACCTAAACAAGATGGTGGTTACCTGGTATCTCAGTACCAGGGGAAGCAAGTCCATGCTATGTAGTACCATCATTAAGTTATTTGTATAGTTGTTCAGTTCAGACCTCTAAGTGGGTAAGATTGAGATGAGGTCACAAACAGGGTGGTCAGTGTCACCCAGAAATGGACTGAAAGGAATTTATAACTGAAAGGGTGAGGAGAGATGGCATGAAATGATTTAGGATGTGTAGACATGTGTTGTGGCCCCCTACACAGATACCTCTGCAAGTGTGGTTGTATTTTTGTGAGGCACACTTCTCTACGGCTTGTCTCATTAATGGAGCTGCAGTCTTTGGTCAAGTGATGACTTTGGCATTCTGATATCTGGGATGTTTCCAGGTACTCATAGCGTTACACCAGTCTAGCAATGCACCAGGTGGAATTTATCCATTAACATTGTATAAGGGACTAGAAGCGGGCAAGAGTAACAACCTTCTCAGCAAAACTCAGAGAGCCAACTGACAAGTTTATTTTGAAAAGCTTCTGGCTCAGAAACCATGGATAATTTCCTGAAAATCTTGGCTCGTAATTAAACTAGAGGCATTGCTGGGTTCAGACAAACTCTACAACCATGGAGGTGTCATTAATTAGGACTGTAAGAGATGCAAGAGAACTATTCTACAAATATTTGAAAATATTTGTTGGAAAAATTGTTATCAGATGTTACATAGTTTCAGCTGTCAGATGACTCTGCTTTGTCCAAGAAGGAAAGCAGCTTTCCTCTGTTTAATGGCCATGGTGAAGGAAGTTATGTGGTGAACAAGATTGAAAGGAGTGAAAAACGATGCTTTTTTTTTTTTTTTTTTGTTCAGGCCCTTGTCAACTTTTCATGTTTCCCTTTGCAGAGGAAAATGTGGTTGGAGAAGGAGATGTTAGCCCCCAGTAACTTTATCAAATGATAAAAGTTGCAAATACGGCCCAAGTGAACGAACCCGAGAAGTAACAGATCGAAGTGGCCTCTTACCCTTGGTTATCAGGGTCATCTTTGATCTGTGTGTTTCCTTGGTTGTCATTAGGTGAAGGTCATATACGGAGTAGATTAAAAACAAAATTGTATACTTTTATTTCCTCTACCCTATTCTTTCCATTTCTGTGTGCATAACTCCAAACAGTTTTTGCAACCTGTTTGTGCAACATCCTCCTCATACATCACCCTTGTGGCAAATAAAAGAAATTCCCCTCCTGTTCCTCCCCCTCATCATCGTCATCATAATCATCATCATCATTATTAATCATACAGGAACTAATATATTTTTTTCCTCTTTCATATTCCTGCTTTTCCTTTTTACCTTCATCTAATTTCTTTTCCAATTCCTCTTATTCCTTTCCAATTGTTGTGATTTTTTTTTCTTCTTTATATTCAACTAGCACAAATACGATTTGTTCTTCTTCCTTTTCTGGCAGAAATGGAGAGAAAAACGCTAGTCATTCTTAACTAAATACAATTACATACTAATGTATGTAGATACAAATTAAATTTCCTCTCCATAGTAATGGAGATTTATCGTAGGTTGGGCCATTTCTTCTCTCTGTATTGAACAGTGAACCAGAAATTTGATCGAGTTGTCACAGTATTTTTGTTCGGACAATAAATTATGAAGTAAAATGTGTTGACCAATTTCTATGAAACTAAGTTAATAGTCAGAAACTCATTGAATAATTGAATAACATCAGTTAGATATGAAAATATTTGTGTTTAGCTGAAATTATAATCACCAGTAGACAATTTTATCAGGACAAAAGTGGCTTACAAGCAAAGCCTCCTTTCTTGAAGAAAACTGTTCATTTGCCAAGAATTCTCTTCGAACTCTAAAAAGTGTTATTATGTAGCAAATAGTAAGTCATGTTTTTCTTACTTCTTTCCTTCTTTTTAAAGTTCTATATATTTCGATGTTTTAATATATATATTGAATATGGCCATTTGAAATAGTTGAAGCTTCTCACATGCAATGTCATTTACATATTGTGGAATAAAATAAATTTTATGTCTTTAACCTTAGAATGATATCTCTCAGTAAAAGAGAGAGACCAGTATTATGAATTTATTATCATTATTAGTAATGTAATTCTATGAGTAGATTCAAACATCTAGTCATTGGTGAGATGACAGAGCTAATAATTATAAATACAAACATAATTTTCCTAAGTATTTAAAGAAAAGTAATAAATCAATGAATTTTCAATCTGTTCTGGAATAGAGTTTTTATGATAGTCATAATATCTTGAAATAAGAATAAGCTGCTTTCATATTCTCTGTATCATTTCAAAATTGCTTTAATATTTAAATATTTATTAGAGAAGGAAACCAGAGTCGACATGTTTATGCCTTCCCCCAAATAGCTGCAACATAAGTGAAGCAAAGTAAAATAGCTGTAACATGAAATTCAAACCAAAGTACAGAGCCAACACACCTAGTTTTTAGTTCTACTATTCAAAACATCATTTTTGTTTTTTAATATATTGCCTTTTGTAAGGCAGTGAGCTGGCAGAAATGTTAGCATCGCAGGCAAAGTGCTTACTGGTATTCTGTCGATTCCTTTTTTTACTTGTTTCAGTCATTTTGATCGGAGCCATGCTGGAGCACCACCTTTAGTCAGACAAATCGACCCCAGAACTTATTCTTTGTAAGCCTAGTACTTATTCTATCGGTCTCTTTTGCTGAACCGCTAAGTTACAGGGATGTAAACACACCAGCATCAGTTGTTAAGCAATGGTGGGGGGGACAAACACAGACATACACACACACACACACACATATGCATACATATATATATATGTATATATATACATATATATGTATATATATATATATATATATATATATACATATATATGTATATATATATATATATATATATATATATTATATATATATATATATATATATATATATATATATATATATATATGTGTATATATATGTATATGTATGTGTATATGTATATATATATATATATATATATATATATATATATATATGATGGGCTTCTTTCAGTTTCCATCTACCAAATGCACTCGAAAGGCTTTAGTCAGCCCAAGGCTACAGTAGAAGCAACGTGCCAAAGGTGCCACACAATGGGACTGAACCCAGAACCATGTGGCTGATAAGCAAGCTACTCACCTCTACATTTTGTGTTCAAATTCTCCCAATGTCAACTTAGCTTTACATCCTTTCAGAGTTGATAAAATAAGTACCATTTGAACATGGAGGTCAACATAATTGACTTACCCCTCCCCTAAAATTGCTGACCTTGTGCCAAAATGTGAAACCAATATATTGCATTTTGTAGGCTATTTCTTCAGAAAAGTTGCATGCTTTTCCTTGTGTGGGCCAAAGAGTACTTATTCTGTGTTGGCTGAGAAGACTGAAAATTAAGATCTTCTTCGATAGGAAGGAAGCAAATATCCTGACCAGAGGGTAAATTCGTTTCAACCAATTTACTTTTGAGGAAATAAAGGAAGCACAATCTTTGAAAAATTGTGACTGTGAAAGAATTAAATGAAAATAAAAATTCTGTTTGATCATCTCTCGTTATATCTACCAGTTAAGAGTTCAGTATGAATAATGGCAAACTTTCATTTAGAAAAATCATGAAATGATGCTATGATTGATTAATTTTAGGAAAATTTAGCTTTAATGAACTAATTTCTAAGTGTTCTGCTTATATCATGCTGCCAACAAACTGTTTACTTCCCACAGGAGGAGAAGGAATTGATAAAATTTATCCCAGAACACTCCGAGTTGCCAACACCGGTTAAATAACAGAGATTAAGTAAAGTTTGAAATTTGAATTTGAATGGATGGGATTAGATACCAAAAGGTATTTCATATAATGTTTACAATCACTTATTTTTTAATAACAGCTTCAGGATAATTTTTTTTAGTGAATAGTAATAAACTAATATATTATATCAGAGTGTGTGTGTGTATGTATATATGTGTGTGTGTGTGTGTGTGTGTGTATGTGTATATGTGTGTGTGTGTGTGTATATATGTGTATGTGTGTGTGTGTGGTGGTCGTTGCCAGTGCCCCCTGACTGGCCCTTGTGCCAGTGGCACATAAAAAGCACCCAAGGGCATTCAGCTGTAGAAACTCTGCCAGATCAAGATTGGAGTCTGGTGCAGCCATCTCTTTCACCAGACCTCAGTCAAATCGTCCAACCCATACCAGCATGGAAAGTGGACGTTAAACGACGAAAATGATGATGATCATGATGTGTATGTGTGTATATGTATATATATATATATATATTATATATATATATATATATATATTTATATATACAGAGAGAGAGAGAAAGAGAGTCCACCAAAAAATGTATAAACACTTCGGGAAACTTGTATAAATACCTCCATAAATATGGATACACCTTTCAATGTATTATTAAACTGTGATAAAACTGAATAAACTGCAGTAGAACTGAATAACAATATTTGTATAGATTTTTCCTTTCTTGAAGTGTGTATACATTTTTTTTGTGGACTCTGTATACACATACACACACACACACACACACACACACACACACACACACACACCACACACACACACACCACACACACACACACACACACACACACACATGTATATACATATGTATATGTATATGTCACTACTACTCATATATGAAAGCAAAGTCTTTGCTGTAGAAGACTTTGGGAAGAAGAAAGCATAAAATCCGTTCCAGTGTGATAAAAAGACTTCTAAAATAAGGATGAGGATAATGATGGTGCTAATGATGAATGGTTTCTTGGAGATAAATGGTGGAATGCTATGATTTTGTTTTTGTAGAGGTTGGCTTTGCCTGATATCCTTTTACAAGTATAAATCATGTCAGCCTCTTTCATCTCTGGAACATTGAAGGCAAATTAAATGTCTTCAGTTGACTCTAATACAACACAGTCTTCAATGTTACAATTAATTTGCTGGTTTTTGCTTGCAGTTTTGACATTTTGACTTTTAGACAATTTTAGAAAGATTACTGACAACAACTGATCAATCTAGACCAGATCTAATTGTATACATACCTCGATCTGTTTTGTTATAATTTTCCTGCATAAAATATAGGGAAACTATAATATTGTACGAATGACAAATGAGCAGAATTTTTTTTGCTGTGATGTTGTATTCAGTGGGTAAGTGTTCTTTGTAAAACTGAGGACAAGGATGTTTTGTGCAGTGTTTGACAGCAAACAATGTATGATAAAGTGGTGAGGTACTACAAGGGTTCTTTAAAAATGGGAATAAGAGCTGAATTTGGGAATAAGGTAAAAAGATGGATCAAAGAAGATATTTTAATACCGTGTGGGGAAACGGTGAAAAGTAGAGCATTTGCACTGATGTTAGTTGTTCAGCCAACAAAGAATAAAATCTTTCTGCTGGTGTCAGGCTTTCAGTAACTAATAAACAAGGTGGCATGTCACAAGGGTTGTGAGGCCACAGATGTATGTGGAGAGCAAGAGGTGTACTTCTAGGATAGCTGGCTTGAAATCACCCTATTCACAGCTTCTTGTCACTGAGAAAATGTAAAAACACCAACTGGTAAAGTACGGGGGTAAGACATATGGTTTGACCAGATTGGGGTTTAAAATGACCCCTGTGCTGAAGATCCTGGTAATGATCCTCAAGATGTATGGGGAAAATGGGAAGAATGAAAAGGGCCTAACTCCTACATAGAATATATTTTGATAAATAACCCAGCCAAGTGACTTTCCCATCAAGAGTAGAATTCTATGGTAGGGAATACAAGACTGGAACTGAGGCTGAGGAAAGGAGAGGCTGAGAAATGAGGATCCAGTGTAAAGGAATGGAGAAGTGTGTTGTATGGTGTAATACTTGCTGCATAACAGAATGAGGTTTCTCAGAAAAAGGTGATGTTCTGCTAGAGGTTGCTTCAGAAGAAAAATGCCAAATTAAAAAGAAATATGACAACAGGAGTATCATTGCAGCCAAACTAGGTGTTTTGTTGAAATGCATAAATTTTGGTCTGAGATAAAAGATGTAAGATGGCAGCTGGAATTGTGAGTGAAAGTGGTGCTGGGTGATGCCAGCCAAATACAGTTTTTCATGGGTGGGAGCCAGTTGGAATGTGACAACTGGTAAGCAAGTGGGGAGTGAGGCTTCTCTGTGCCTGTAAGGAGACGTGTTCCCTTTTTTTTCTATTCATGTGCCTTAGCGACTTCATCATCATTTAACATCTGTTATCCATGCTGGCATGGGTTGGATAGTTTGACCAGAGTCAGCAGGCTGGGGAGTGGCACCAGACTCCAGTCTAATTTGTCATGGTTTCTATAGTTGGATACCCTTCCTAGCGCCAACCAATTTACAGAGTGTGCTGGGTGCTTTTACATGGGACCACATGGGCACTTTAATGTGGCATTGCACAGGTTCTTTTTACGTGGCACCAGCACAGAACTCTTGCAGGTCAGTGCCACCCACCAGGGGTGACTGGTCTTTACACTTCTGCTGTGGAGTACGGATCTTCTTGAGTACAGCAAGGTGCCAGGTGTCTCAGTCTTTTGTCATTTCACCTGAAAGGTTCACACTTGGCATTGAAAACTCATGGGCCAAGGTAAGGGCAAACTAAATTCTATTGTTCACTTATTTCCACAACATTCACACGAGCAAACCTGTCTGAAAGCTGAATGGAAAGAGAGGAAATTATGACTGTGGGGAATTGATTGGAAGCAGATTAAAGATTTGATTTGAGATGAGAATTAAAAATATATTAAAGAATGCCAACTGATGTAACAAACTTTTGAAGAAGAGAAGAAGAAATCACTGAATAGCATGTTCTCGAATAAATTAATCTAGATAAACCGAAAGAGCATTTCAATAGAAATGATGAGTGTGGAAGAAAAACTATCCTTGTCGTTGTATATTGGCAGTTTGAACATGAGGTCAGGTGCAATGCAAGTTGATAAGTTCATCATAATATGAAAATGATTTGAAATATCAGCAGTAACAATGCCATGAAGACATTTATATATCATTAACATAAGTTTTTAATATTATCTTCTGATCTATATTGATCCAGATACACTGCAGCATTTTGGACATGATTTATTGATCTTTGACCTACCAAGGCGAACAAAGAACTATACATATCTAATCAGGAAGTAATCAAAGTAAGAGAATGAGTTCCACTACGAGAAAGAGACAAGTTTGTTAATTTCCTGAGATAAAGATTAGAATGACAATAAATATTGACATGGTCAGTGAAATTTGATATCAAGTCTTAATAAATATCCAGATGTTCCACCGGATGAGTAAAAGGAGAGAGTGCTCTAGATTTAGTAGCATTGATGCACATTTTTAGAATGACTTTATCAAGGAATACTCATTGATTGTTTGATCACATTCAGAAATCCAGACAGATGTTGTTGATGAGGCTTAACCCAGCTCAGCCCTCACTTAAACAGATCTATTACCAAAGATATTTCAACTGTGACCATCCCAACTTTTGGAATGCCTATAACAGCATTGTCTTATGAATGCTTCATTTTCTTAAGAATGTATTTGTGTGATTTGAGAGAAAATTGGGTATTGCTTCAGGTCAAGCAATCAGGTAGAACAGGGGCCCTTAAACAGGAGTACCCTTACTTCTAAAGGTTTGTTCAAGTTTTGTATAAATAGTGGAACTTTGAAATAATTTCAACTAACAAGCTACAACTTGGGTCTCTTGTACACCTGACATCCACTTGACAAGCTCCATCACTGTACTTTGTACTTTATTTGATATATTTGTCTTCAGTACCTTTTTTGTCTTAACTACTTCTCCCAACAAGTTGTATTTTGTGCCAGAAACCAATAAATTTTGCATTCCCAAAACATTTCATACATTTTTAGTGCTTTTTAGTACATGGATAATTTGATTGGAAAGTACAATGATTACACGTGGAATTTCATTTTACTTGGTTAAAACTGAAAATATGGTTTCCCATAATTTGTTGTGTTTCATAAAAGTTTCATGAAACCACTCAGGATTCATTGAAGCCTAAAACATCCTAAAATGGCATTTTTCAGCCAATCATCTTAATCTGATTAACAAAGAACAGTTTTATTTGGAACAGAAAGTATTTGATGTGAAATTTATGCAACTTTAGGTCAGATATATCAACAAAATGAAGTTTATCTTGGTTTTCATATCATCGTTCTGGGAATTGCTGAAAATAAGAAATCCCTTACAATCCCTAAAGCTTTGAACTTGCCCTGCTGCAAAGATATTGTTGATTGTATGTTGGGAGAAAATACAGCAAAGAAACTGAAAACTCTGTCATTGTTCAATGAAACAATTCATTAAAAATTATCCAACATGCCGGATGATATTGAAAACAGAAAATTGTCGTATTAAAAATCAAAAAGGCTCATTATCATCCAGCTTAAAGATTCTTTTGTTTGTAATATGAAAGATACGTCAATGATTTAGGTTTGAAAGAAGACTTCTTGAATGATACTGTGATAGATAATGTATCGAATATATTTTCAGACTAGGTTTTTCTTGGTAAATGGTAACTACACGACTGATGGAATTAAGATGAGATGTAGAGTTGTATTTTTAGCAAGAATGTGAAATATCAATTAAATTGAAAATTACATAATGTATTATGTTTGAAGATACAGCCTCTAGGTCTTAAATCTGTTCTTGATGATATTGTAAGTAGCATCAAGTTTGTTGAGTTTGTATCTCTAGTTTGTTGAGTTGAGAATTAAATGCTGGGAAAGAAGCACTCTAGCTTCACTCAGAAGTAGGATAAATTTGAAGAGATAATGGTAACTTGAATTGCAGTGAGTAAAAGGAAGTAACAGAATTGGTTACAAGAATTCAGAAGGATACAACAATTAAGCTTACATTAAAACTTCCCGGCAGCAAATGGATTATTAGAGACTTCAGTGATATATTGAAATAATTCTGGATAAAATTTTGAGATGTAGGATGAAAATTTGAATGGCTTTTACTTTTTTTGCATGAATATAAGGGAAAGTGTTATGCTGCAGAAAGTAAAGGCCAAAACTTAAGCTGTTCTGTTAATCCAGATGAATTTTTTAATTACTACATAATTAGTAAGATACCCATTTCCTTGATGTTAGTGGATTAAACTATCAGTTCATTTGAAATCTTCTGTTTTCACTCAGTAAAATGGGTCGGGGACATATGCAGTACAGTATACCACCAGTCATCTCTTTTACTCACATTGGCCAAGTGTCTCCAGTTTTCATCAACTCAGTCAGCTCATTCACTCAGTTTATTCTTTCCCAACATGGAAATTAACATTGTGCATTTAACAGTTCATAATCCTAATCTTCAAATCTTTGACATTTCTTGCACATGTCGCACTACAAAGCTGTATCACTTTTTCACAAAGACAAAAATCGAAGAAGCGCAAAAATGAAAATCTTTTATTACCAACAAAGCTCAGCAGCTCAACATTTTCTTACTCAAACTTCAAAACGTTTATTCTTGAGTCAATGTAAGCAAAATGATAGAATAATTAAGTGACTCAAGAAATAGCGATTTCAAATTTTGGTACAAGGCCAGCAATTTTGGGGAAGGGGATAAGTCGATACCTTGACACCAGTGTATAACTGGTATTTATTTCTTAGATCCAGAAAGGATGAAAGGCAAAGTCGGCACAATTTCAACTGAGAATGTAAAGTTGACAGGAATGTCATCAAGCATTTTCCCCTGCTGCAATAATGACTCTGCCCCCCCCCCCTTAGAGTTTCTAGGAATATCAAAAACAAAACATTAGACAAGAGTACAAAGCTATAGAATTACGCAGCAGAGTACAAATAGAAGGGAATCTAAGATTTTGGACAGTAACACTCAATGAAGAACAACAAAAAAAACAACAACAAACTCAAACACACTTGCCTAGATATATATATACATATATATACACACATACAAACATGTGTAAACACACACATATGTGTAATGCACTCTTAACTTCTTTAGCATTCAGATTACTCTGTTAAATGTAATTATTTATTCACATTGTTTGGAAATAATTATGTATTACTTCATTCTAGAATGACACTGTAGAATAGGCGTGATAGGCCATATCTGGCCAGCTTTGATGTAAACCAAGTAAAACATCTGAGCCAGAAAAGCCTGTCTCAATGTGAAAGAGTTAAACACATTCATAAGCCTTTCTCTTCTCATTTCACTTATGTTTTGTGCTAAAAACTAAGAATCTCTTACTTCTATTCCATCTATTCCCCAT
Source organism: Octopus sinensis (assembly GCF_006345805.1). NCBI lineage: Eukaryota > Metazoa > Mollusca > Cephalopoda > Octopoda > Octopodidae > Octopus > Octopus sinensis. Next base: position 100,725,217 of record NC_043001.1, on the reverse strand, counting down.
GCTTCCTTCACTATAAATGAAATCCCTTTTTATGAAGCATTTTACTGGGTACTTGATTAAATACCAATTTCTTTACTGTCCACAAGGGGCTACACACAGAGGGGATAAACAAGGACAGACAAATGGATTAAGTTGATTATATCGACCCCAGTGCATAACTGGAACTTATTTAATCGACCCCGAAAAGATGAAAGGCAAAGTCAACCTCGGTGAAATTTGAACTCAGAACGTAACAACAGATTGCTAAGCATTTTGCCCAGCGTGCTAACGTTTCTGTCAGCTTGCTGCCTTGTTGATTAAATACCACTGTTTGAAACATTGAATTCTTCTCAATTCATTCTTCACAATGGAATTATATACTTTATACTTTTGCCTGTCATCATGTTGCCATTTTGTGTCGTTGCCAAAAACCTTTCTTATGATTATTTTTCAAGGTCACTTGAGTGATGGAAACTCAAGCATGCTCCATCTTGCAAGCCATCTAAATGGTTTGTATTTTTCAGTTCGAAATTTTGAAAAGGTAGAACAGAAAGGCATTAATTCTACAATTCACCAGAACTATTCACTCGTCTTCACCTGCAAACAAACTCAAATTGTGGATTCAAATACAATCCTTAGAATAACAGGTTAAGACAGAAATAGATTATTTGATTCCAGATGTGTTCCTTTTTGCATTTTGTATCTCAATTACTGGTAAATGGTATCTTTCTTCTTTCATGGGAATTTAGTCATCAGAAAAAGACTTCGGCTTTAAATGAATTGGCATCATGTTCATATCAACAAATTAGATTAGAACTCACAGCAAATGGACTACAATACCATGCTACCATTCATTCGATGGATTTGATCTAAAATAGCTGCTTTTAGTTATTTACTCTTTTATAAATTATAAAACAGTTTCCATTTCTTGATTTGTGAGGATTTTATCATATTTTCTCTCTTTTAGCTTTTCTTCATTCTACATTTAACAAGTTTGAACAATATTAATACAGCAACGTACACACACATTCAAAGTAAAACACAGAATGCAAACACCCACCCACACATGCAGACCCACACACACACACACACACACAAGCACACAATAAAGAATACATTTATATGCATACACACACAGAAATATTATATCCAATATAATATGATAATATAGATACAATATATATTTATGTATATACATATGTATGAATATATGTTTACATATTTGTACTTACGAACGCATATATATATATATATGTGTGTGTGTGTGTATGTATGATATGTATGTATGTGTGGATGAATATATGTATATATATATATATTATATATATATATATATATATATATATATACATATATATATGTGTGTGTGTATATCTATATATATATATATATATATATATATACACTCACTCATATATATACATATAGGTATACATATGTACATACATTCATATGCATTTATATATGTGTTAATCTAAAAATCAGAACAAAGCAACTAACAGTTCCCTTAGGCAATAGATTCAAAAACAATCAAAGTCAAAATCGTAAAACAAAAACAACACTCAAAAACCAAGAGCACATTGAAACTTAAACAAATGGGATTTCTTGATATTGTTTTAGCAAGTTAATTAGATATCCAAGTTTTTCATTTTTTTCATATTTTGTCTCTATACTTCATCTTCAGCCCTTCCACCTCTACCATCTTGTACAAGTCAATATATCAGCTTAATCCAGCTGTTGGTAATATAAAATTCTTCAGTTACCACCTGCTCTCTCTCTCTTTCTGTTCTAGAATCTTCAAAATTTATTGTTTCTTTACTATTCTGACATTTTACAATTTGCAGTTCAATATTGAAATATTTTCAGTTAGCCATTTTGGTTAGATTCCAGAATATGTTACTATCTTTTAATTTTTGGTCTTATTGTTTCTGCTTTAATTTACTATATTTATATATTATATTATTATATTATTATTAATAATATTCCATGTTTCCATCTGCCTCTTATTTAGAATGTTCATATGAGTGTACATATATATTTATATAAAATACACACACATATATATAGATAGGTAGATATATACATACACACGTGTGTATCTGTGAATGTATCTATGTACACATGTGTGTGTGAGTATGCATGCATGTGTTTATGTGCTACAATTTATTAATGACCCAGGATTTTCGAAGTGCATGTATAACAAATATATACACAGTATGTTACAGGCGCAGTTATATGTATGTATGTGTATGTATGTATGTATGTATGTATGTATGTATGTATGTATGTATGTATGTATGTATGTATGTATGCATGCATGCATGCATACATGTATGTATGTATGTATGTATGTATGTATGTATGTATGTATGTATGCATGCATGCATGCATACATGTATGTATGTATGTATGTATGTATGTATGTATGTATGTATGTATGTATGTATGCATGCATGCATGCATACATGTATGTATGTATGTATGTATGTATGTATGTATGTATGTATGTATGTATGTATGCATGCATGCATGCATACATGTATGTATGTATGTATGTATGTATGTATGTATGTATGTATGTATGTATGTATGTATGTATGTATGTATGCATGCATGCATGCATACATGCATACATGTATGTATGTATGTATGTATGTATGTATGTATGTATGTATGTATGTATGTATGCATGCATGCATGCATACATGTATGTATGTATGTATGTATGTATGTATGTATGTATGTATGTATGTATGTATGCATGCATGCATGCATGCATGCATGCATACATGTATGTATGTATGTATGTATGTATGTATGTATGCATGTATGTATGTATGTATGTATGTATGTATGTATGTGTATACTCACAGCAAATTTCCCTTACATTAAGACATACTCCAATACATTAACAACAGATTCATCTTAGCTAATGTGGATGAAGTGAATGTAAAGACAGCAGAATTGCCATTTGCAACAGCAAGTTTATGGCCAAGAGTTCCCTGGTTCAATTAACATCTCAGTTGAAATATTTTGCCAATTCTGGAGCATTGAAAAGATAAACATTTGATGTTTTGTTTCTTTCTTCTTTGCGTAGAATACAGAGCCTTCATATGGTCTTGAACAATGCTAGAAATAGTATATACATGTCTCTCACATTAGATCAAATAGTGGAAGGATACATTAGATTATACTGACCAAAATAACCCTAACTCTACGGAACGATCCTAACTGCAATCTCGTTCATTTGTAAGATCTTTAGATCAAGGCTGACCTATGTTTAAAGTTTTCTATCATAACACCTTGAGCAAATGTCTTCTACTATAGCCTTGGGTTGACAAAAGCCTTGTGAGAAGACTTGGAAGACGGAAACTGAAAGAAGCTCATCATGTGTGTGTGTGTGTGTGTGTGTGTGTGTGTGTGTGTGTGATGTCTTTGTCTATGTGTTTGTCCCCCATCTCTGCTTGACAACTGGGGTTGTTTTATGTAATTTAGCAGTTTGGCAAAAGCGACCAATAAAATAAATACCAGGCTTAAACAAATAAATATTGGGGTCATTTCGTTTCAACTAAAATTTCTTTAAGACAGTGCCCCAGCATGGACACAGTCTAATGACTGAAACAAGTAAACGGTAAAAGATAAAAATTAAAGATGTCTAGAACTACATTCATGCATTAAACATTGTGTGTTCTTCAAAATGGTGATATGTGATTCCTGACAAACTGTTTAGATGTTGTTATGAACAGACAGACAGTCAGAGATAAGCTTCTTTTTTATAAAATTTGGCTGCCATTTCTTGCAAGGTAAATGATCCTTTAAAAGATTCCTCTTTGGCTCAGGATTTGATAGACTGTACCACACAGAAACGAAATTGCTCTTCACAGTTTTTGAATGTCTAAATCACCAAACATTTTTTTTTTAAATTTACACAATTCTATATTTCTGAAATGTGAGACTATTATGTACATATTTGCACTGGTTGGACCCTTATCCTCACCTTGATTGTTTCTTTCCTTATGTTTCAGTTAAAACATAGTGAAAGCATCAATGAAGTCGAGGAGACCAGTCCAACCAATACAGACGGAGCAGGTTTTTAAAGTAAACAAAAATAAACGATGGATTCAAATGAGTTGTATTCGAAAGTCAACAAGTTTGTAGTTTGCCTCAATGTTCAGAAGTTTACAAAAACCAGATACAATGGACTAATAACAGACTGGATATGTATATGTTTGTGCTAATATGTGCTAGGTAACCAGCAGCTGACTAGTACCAGTTTTTCCCAGAGCTCTGAGCTGATTTTTATCAGTAGCTCCATTAAATACTGCAAGAGAAGCTCAGGAGAGAAGTCACAGAGCAGTTGCTGATTGGTCAGTTATAACCAATGAAAAAATAGCATCAAGCTGACCAGTTGATTTCCTGGTGGAGTGCTTTACATTTTGGCACAAATTGATTCGCACTGTTTATTGGCTTCTCTAAATGTTGTTGAGTGGTTTTGGCTGTAGCTGGCATGGATGGCCAGTAGAATTATATTCAAAAGATGAGTAATGGCTAAACAAAGCCAAATTGAAAGGGAACCAAGATTTTCATGTAGTTAAGAAGTGTGTCGGTGTATATATATTCAATTGGGTGTGTAAGTGAAAGACTGACAAAAATAACTGTGGAAGACAAGCTACATATTTCAGATTAGAATCTTTAAACTTATTGCAAATGCAGTAATCACAAGCTGATAAAAAAAAGAAGGTTCTAGCCATGACCATCACATTTATTACATTTCATTTTGTTCAACATGTCCCTTGTTATTTAAGACAGCAGAGTGTGATTTGAAGAAGATTTCACTGTTATTTCATGCACTTCAAGTAGCCACATAGGAGTTACAACATTGTCTCAAGTGTATGTGTGCATATGTTTTTGTGAGTATATTTTTGTGTGTATATGTATTCATATGTGTGTGTGAGTGTGTGCATGCATGTGTATGTGTGCATGCATATGTGTGTGTGTGTGTTAGTGTATTTACATCTTATCTTGGATGTTTTTTACCTCAATAATTTTACAATTCACATTTCACTAAAAATATGAATAAGCATTTTTTAAAAATCTTTTAATCATAATAGTGGATTGAAGTACAATTTTGGTGCCAAAATTTCTAAAAAGTAAAAGAATTTGAGCAGCAGTTTTCGATTGTCATAAATTATTGCCTAAAAAAAAAGAAATTTGCATTGTAGTTTGTTTTTGTATTATGAGGAGTAAAGGAAGGAGAAAAAGTAGGAGTGAGTGATACATGGGGGAAAAGATGAATGATAAATAAAATAGATGAGATACATGTGTATGAGAAATAATACAGTAATAAGGAAAGTAGATGGAAGAAGACGATAAGACTGTAATGAGGTAGAACAAGGGAATGGGAAAAAATGACTCACCTGTAAGTGGAGGAAGTTTCAGGTGAGAAAACATTGAGTTAATTGATGAAATAACTTATGTGATGAAATTTTAAAACTGTTAAAAGACAAATATTAATTCGATAATTAATCAAAAGAACTAGAAAATAGTCTATATGAGAAAGCAACTAAACCAAGTTCAACATGATGCTAAAACTGAGAAAATGGTGAAATGCTAAACAGTGGAAATATTTTTGCTTCTGATGTAATGAAAGCTTATTGTCTCCGAAAGGATGCCTCTGATACGACTTTCATAAAAGTAACAGATTTGTCACCACTGTTGAATAATTGAAAAGCAACAGATTATCTCCTCTATATCTGAAGGAGAACACCTGCTCTGTCACTTAATAAATTCAATAGGATTTTCACAAAGCTTTTCTCTACCTTTATATTAATGGTTTTCTTTGGCATGTGTCTTACCATGAAATTTTTCTTGCCTTCAGTCATTCCCTTTTCCTCTCTTTCTAGCTCTAAAGTATGCCACTTAGATACATAAGCTCTCCTACAGCGCACACACTCGTGTTCATTCTTGCTTTGCTTCTCTATCCCTACTTTGGCTTCTCTCATTCTAAGTATTAAAAAAATTCATTCTTTCTTTCCAAGAAGCTTTTATGAGTCAAACATTGTTTCTTCACTCATACAACGTACCTCTAAAGTCTCTTTTGTCAGTCACCTTTTATCAAGCCGTAAATATCTCACTTTTTCAGTAATAGACTCACTTTTCAGTTGTTAGCCACATTTTATTAGGTTATCATTTAGTCTAGAATCGAGTCACTTCCTTGCTATGAAACAAGAATCTTTTCTCCACTCAAGTCAATCCAAAAGCCATTTGAAACCTCTCTGTTGATCAAAATTAAATCATTCTTCTATAATGTCAATTCAACTTCATTATGCAGTTAAATTTCCATCCTGTATGTTATATTCCTCAGAAGCCATCATATATTTCCGTGGATAACTGCCATGTTATCCAGTAAGAATTGAACACTAGTTGGAAACACATATAAGAAGGCTGTGTGACAGAGCAGGTATCACTTTAGGAGGGCGGCGAGCTGGCAGAATCGTTAGCACGCCAGGCAAAATGCATAGCCGTATTTCGTCTGCCACTACATTCTGAGTTCAAATTCCACCGAGGTCTACTTTGCCTTTCGTCCTTTTGGGGTTGATAAACTAAGTACCAGTTATGCACTGGGGTCGATGTAATCGACTTAAACTATTTGTCTGTCCTCGTTTGTCCCCTCTGTGTTTAGCCCCTTGTGGGTAGTAAAGAAATAGATATCACTTTAGGGCACACACTAACTTGGGGCACAGACTGACTGCAGGGGAACCTTAGGAGTGTTGATCTTAAATAGAGGTTTCTAAGGAGTTGCTTGATCTTTTAGAAATAGTTAAATATTCATCAAGTTCTATCTAACCATCTTGAAAAATGGAAGGAAACAAAGAATATAGCATTCTTAGACACATGGGAAAAGTTTAGATAATCATGGCTAGAATGCTGGTGATCAAAGGTCAGCAAGAAAAGAGGTGACCCGGGATATCAGCAAGAAATATTTGATGATTTGGAAAAACACTCCAGAGTATGGCATGATGGCATAGAGTGATTAAAAGAATACATTGTAGCACTGCCAAAAACATTGAGAGAAATAGGCTGAATCATCATCATCATCATCAACATCATCGTCGTCGTCGTCGTCGTTGTCGTCGTCATCGTCATCGTCATCATCATCATCATCATCATCATCATCATCATCATCATCATTATTTAACATCTGTTTTCTATGCAGGCATGAGCTGGATGCTTTGAATGGAATTGGCAAGACCAGGAGCTGCACCAGGCTCCATAGTCTATTTTGGTAACGGTTTCTATGGCTGGATGCCCTTTCTAATGCCAACCACTTTACAGAGTGTATTGAGTGCTTTTTATGTAGCAGTGAATAAGATCTAAAACTAAGATAAAGAAAATGATGGAGATTTTGATAAAAATTTGTTTCAGATGAGAATGGGTAATGCTGAAGATTGCAGACTTGAAGACAAGTTGTGTTTGAAAACACTGAGAGACCCTTAAGAAACTAAGAACTAAGTGCAAAGATCATCAAAGACACTTAGTTATCTGAGTGAGCAATTAAACAGTAATTTTGACTTAATATATTTATTATTATTTGCAAAGAAATCATTTTAAAGATCAAACGAGACAAAATCAAATAAATACAATACTGTGAAACAATGATGGTATTTGATGCCAGTAGTAGTAGTAGTAGTAGCAGTAGTAGTAGTAGTAGTAGTAGTAGTTGTAGTAAATCCATCTTTGATAGTGTTGGCAGGATGTTTTTCAATTTTCTATGTAGACTGAATGAACCTTCTGAGTCAAACCTTTTGACCACATTGTGCTAATAATAATTAAATAATTAAATAATGAATTTATATTGTGCTAATATTATTTCAAGTGGACATCTATTCAAGATCAATCTCCCAGCATCCCCAACCAGTAACAAACAACATGCCTCATTGATCACAGTTTGAATAGAAATAAGTTTAATAATATTTTCTTTCTGGTCAGCAAAACAGAAAAAGGAATTGTATTATCAAAATTAATGGCAATCTTAGAAACAACTGTCATTAAATGAAGAAGTAAGCTAGGTGTGGCTGTTAACGATAATCATGAAGGCAGGATAAGATTTTCAAGAGATGGAAAAGGTTTGTGATTTCAGAAAGAGTCATGAGATGCTACATGAGCCATCAGCAAGGTGAACTTTTGGGAATGGGTAAGTTAAAGGATGTATAAATAAATAAAGGTGTTAGAGTGGCTGTGTGGTAAGTAGCATGCTAACGAACCACATTGTTCTGGGTTCAGTCCCACTGCATGACACCTTGGGCAAATGTCTTCTACTATAGCCTCGGGCCGACCATAGCCTTGTGAGTGGATTTGGTAGACAGAAACTGAAAAAAGCCCATCATATATATATATATATATATATATATTGTGTGGTAAGTAGCTTGCTAACCAACCACATGGTTCCGGGTTCAGTCCCACTGCGTGGCATCTTGGGCAAGTGTCTTCTGCTATAGCCCCGGGCCGACCAATGCCTTGTGAGTGGATTTGGTAGACAGAAACTGAAAGAAGCCTGTCGTATATATGTATATATATATATATGTGTGTGTATGTGTGTGTGTGTGTGTTTGTCCCCCTAGCATTGCTTGACAACTGATGCTGGTGTGTTTATGTCCCCGTCACTTAGCGGTTCGGCAAAAGAGACCGATAGAATAAGTACTGGGCTTACAAAGAATAAGTTCCGGGGTCGAGTTGCTCGACTAAAGGCGGTGCTCCAGCATGGCCGCAGTCAACTGACTGAAACAAGTAAAAAAGAGTAAAAAAAAAAAAGATATATATATATATATATATATATGTATGTATATGCATCTGTGTATGTTTGTGTGTCTGTGTTTGTTCCCTCAACATCACTTGACAACCAATGCTGGTGTGTTTACATCCCCATAACTTAGCAGTTCGGCAAACGAGACAGATAGAATAAGTACTAGGCTTACAAAGAATAAGTCCTAGGGTCGATTTGCTCGACTAAAAGCAGTGCTCCAGCATGGCCACAGTCAAATGACTGAGATGAATAAAACAGTATACAGGGTGATCCAAAAGTAGGTTTACAGTTATTCAACTTTCTCTTTCGAATTCCTGTGTTAACTGTTTAGATCTTAATTGTTATATTTTAATACAGAATAATCCATGTGAAGATTGGCCCAGCAATATTGCAGTGAACATGTGTGCAATATATACTCAAAAATACCTACTGATTAAAGCAGAAGCCCAAAATCCAAAACTGCAAAAACAAAGCAGTGTGCAAATGAGAAGAACTGTTATTTGTACAAATTAACAAAATACAAAGACTTTTACTAAACAACGCAAAGTCATCAAACTCAGTACGATACCAAGTCAGAACAGAACTGAATTAGAGCAACATAACAATTATAAGAAAAGCATGAAACCAATATTCTATGCTATTTCAGTGGGACAATTGGTACTCGTCTCCATCATGAGCACTTATTCTCCCTGTTTGATATTAACATGGATGTGTGTGTGTATATATTTATATATTTACTTTATTTTATTTTATTTTATATATATGAAAAAAATTTATAACATTCTTCAGACATATTGACTCAAATATATATTTTTTAACCTTTTAAAACAAGCCTTCTGTAGTTTTTTTCACTTTTTACTATTTTCTATATATTCAACCACGTGCTTTCACAAACCAACTCTCTCACCTATATATATATATATATATTATATATATATATATATATATATATATATATAATTCGATTAGAGGTTGTGTTAACCTCATGAAGGGATAGTTTCATCCAAGGTTCAATATTTAATATTTTGGGGGAATTAATTTCCTTAAGATAATAGCTATCTATAAAAACATATAGTTTATTATTCATATAAAAGAACAAAAAAACAAAATGGTGATTGGGAAGTTAATAATTGTTTATCATCAACAGCAATTTAATCATCATCCTTACAGCCGTTTCAATTAATACCCAGTAAATATTAAGTAAATATTAAATTTATATGACCAGAGCATAATATCTTCAGAGGGGAAAAAAATATACCCTTGGATGTTTTATATGTGTTTATGGATTTATTATAGCAGACTGAATGATACGGTTTATAAAGAATCCATAAATGTATGTAAAACATCTGAGGGTATATTTTTTTCCCTCTGGAGATGTTATGCCCAGGTCATTCAGATTTGATATTCACTTAATATTTCCTGTATATTAATTGAAACAGCTGTAAGGGATGATGATTAATTTGCTGTTAATAATAAACAATTATTAACTTCCTAAGCATCATTTTCTTTTTCTTCTTATATACATGTGTGTGTGTATTATCTGAAATGTACAGTATTATACATCCATCACAGCTGATCTTACCATCTATTGTATCACTCTATTGTATCCCAAGCATCAAACCAATTTGCTAGGGTTACAATAGAGTGTTAGGTAACAATCTGATTGTATAACCTTATGCTCATCAGAGTTAGCCAATATGGAAGGTAATATGGCAACTGCTCCCTATTGTCAGAGGTGAATTGACACCTTTGGGTTGTGGTTGCTATAAAAAAAAAAGGTGAAATGATAAAGGCTAGGGGATTAGGTTAAGAGTTCTGTCCCTTGGTTGGACAGCTGTAAAGCTGGTAAGAGTTACCTTCAAGTAATCGTGGGAAATGTGTGCTTTATTAAGGGTAGTGCTCCTGTGGAGATGGGGTATGGGACAGGTTGTAGTGTCATATGAATAATTTTTTCCAGGAGTGTACTCTCTTTACTCTTTACTCTTTTACTTGTTTCAGTCATTTGACTGCGGCCATGCTGGAGCACCGCCTTTAGTCGAGCAAATCGACCCCGGGACTTATTCTTTGTAAGCCCAGTACTTATTCTATCGGTCTCTTTTGCCGAACCGCTAAGTGACGGGGATGTAAACACACCAGCATCGGTTGTCAAGCAATGCTAGGGGGACAAACACAGACACACAAACACACACATACATATATATACATATACATATATACGACAGGCTTCTTTCAGTTTCCGTCTACCAAATCCACTCACAAGGCATTGGTTGGCCCAGGGCTATAGCAGAAGACACTTGCCCAAGATGCCACGCAGTGGGACTGAACCCGGAACCATGTAGTTGGTTAGCAAGCTACTTACCACACAGCCACTCCTGCGCCTATAGGTAGGTAGATATAATTGTTTTAATTAGACTGTTTTCTTTCTGTATTGGTTAAGGTAGCAAGGAGTTTTATGTTAGCATGTGGTTTTTAATGTGTGTATGTGTGTGTGGGGGGGGGATTTATATATGGGGTACAAGGTGTGTGAGGAGGTATAGTTTGGGGGTGGCGAGAGACAGTCCATTTGATAGGTGTCTGTCTTGATGGAGCATGTGTGTACGTACATGTGTGCATTGGTGTATGCTATGGTCAAACTCTATGCTGGCTCAAGGATATAGGGTGAGGGTACTATATACCCTCATCCTATATACCTATATACGAGGGGGTACCCTAAGGAAACTGTAATTTTGCAATATTATTTTATTCAATTAGTTTTACATGTTTACACTCTTATAGTCTTGAAAGTATTCTCTCTTTGAAGAAATGCATCAGTTAGGTGCATTTTTCCCTTTTCGACACAATGACAGAACTCTTGTAAAGTGATGCCTTTTAATGCCTCTGTCGTTTTTTTCTTCACCTCTTCCACATCTGTAAATTTTGTTGCACTGGCTTTCATCACCAGTGTTGACCTTCAAATAAAGGTCCAGATCAACTTCCAACTCTTCTTTCAGTTCACGACATGCATTCAGTCATGACTGCTTTTGATCTTCCATGAGCAGAGATGACACAAATTTTACTTCAACTCTTTTCATTCACAATTCCTCACTCAAAATTCATTGGCAGGAGATCCAGGACTCAACAGTCATATCAACAAGTTCATCAATTGTTCAGTGTTGGTCCTCTAAGCTCAGTTCAGGAATTTTTAGAATGTTTTCATTCATTCAGGAAGTTGACAGTTGCCCTGGACAAGGTTGGTCTTCAAGGGACAAATGACCATTCTTAAAGCATGGAAACCACTAGTAAATTTGTGTCTTGCTCATGGCAGCATCCTTGTAAGTAGTTGTTTGAAGCATGACAACTGTTTCAGCAACCATTTTCCCCAGCAGGAAACAGAATTTCACAGACGCACACTGTCCCTTTGTTTCAGCCATTGCAAAAATTGACAAACAGGGGAGAAGCACTACAAAACAAAGACACATCACACGGCTGTACGAACTCACACGATGATGCTGGTGAGTGGACTGGTGCCTGAGGAATGCATCAAGTGGCTTCTAGTGGCAGAAGCCTGAACTACAATGGTTTGTCTCACAGAGTACATTTTCAGTTACTTTTGGGTACTCCCCATATATATATATATAACACACACATATACATATGTATATATATACATATATATATATACATATATATATATATATATATATATATATATAATATATATATATATATAATATATATATATATATATATATATACACACATATACATATATATATGTATACATACATACATACATACATATATATATATATATATACACACACATATACATATATGTATATATACACACACACACATATACATATATTTATATATATACATATATACATACATATATATATATATTTATATAGACATATATATATATATTTGCTTCTCATGCTCTCATGGCCTGGATATTTCTTTACATTCCAAGTTAACTCAGAGAAGCTGGAGGACCACATGTCATTTGTAAGTCAGGCACAGTTTTTGTGATGGAGTGCCTGTCCTAACACCACCCAATTTACGAAGTATATACCAATATATATCAATGTAATTGCTTGGATTGTAGGTGACTAAGAAGACAGGTCTTGATTTCCCTTTTATTAAACCACTTCACTTATTAACCATTGTTCATCCATTTAATACCATCTCCACCCTTATTTTTCATTGATTACGCATTCCAATCCCACTCTGCCACTAAATTATCTTCTCTGCCCACTCCCCATACATCTCATCCTCTTCATATACTGTGCCTGATTCTTTCTCTTCCTTATGCACTCTTGCAATCATTGCAATCAATGCTTGTAATCTCCCTCATCCTTCTATTGTTTAGAGCATCAGCAGTTCTATTCTGCAGTTCAACACTATCAGACCTCCTTTACCCCCCCCCCCTGCACCCCCTGCCCCACCTATTTCTGTGAACTTCATATTTTGAAACGCCATCATGATTCCTCATCACTAGCTTACTTCCAATCTCTTCGCCCCATGTAGCTCTTCTACATCAAGGAACTTGTTCTGCTCTGACCCTTCTCATACTTTCCTATTTCTGCTCTTCATCTCCAAACATAAGGTTGCTCCTCGGGGCTCATAGTCTTGCAAGTTGAGCTGGTGCCATGGAAAATGTACTCAGCAGTAGGAAAGTCATCCAGTCATATAAACATTCACAAATTAAGCACAAATTCACAAAGAAAAATAACTCAAATGGGTCAAAAGCATAAATAGGAACAAAAAGAAAAAAAAGATGAAAGAAAGCTTATTAAATGCCAAATGAGTGTGGTTTATTGGGGTCAACTGCTGTGCTGATGATGCTTTGTGAGGGAGAAACATGTCTACAGCTGTCCTTTTGTCTCAAGGGAATTACGCTGGCTGCTTTCTCCTTAACAGCAGGTCAATTTCAGAGAAGTTTGACCTTGAAATTGTCTTCTCTTCTCATATGGAGTGGAATAGGTTAAGATTCCTGCAAGGTATTTGTTTACTTTTCTTTTAGAAGGAAGATAATTTCAATAAATCAGGAATTTATCTTGTATGGCATTTGATAAGGCATTATTCCTGTATACACACATACACACACACACACACACATAAACACTCACTTACATACACATCTGTACATATATATTCTATCACTCTACACACCATAATTTTCTTTTAAAGTTTTAAAAAATTGTTGCCAGCCAAAAGAAAGATTATTTTGGAAGTTATTCTTATTCTTATTACTGTTCTATTCTCCATCAGTTCTAAGGAAAATACTTAAATATTATTTGAGGTGTATATCTACTTAAATGAAAATAAGAAACAGAATCTTGTTTGATTTTTGGAACTGAAGCCACTTTCAACTACTTGAAGTTATTGAGGATTATCATCAGCTTGAATTGGAAACAGCAGTGGAGAAATGTGTGTGTGTGTGAGAGAGAGAGAGAGAGAGGGGCGAGAGAGAGAGAGAGAGAGAGGTGGGAGAGAAAGAGAGAGAGGTGGCAGAGAAAACAGGAGAAACTTCTTTTAACTCACTAAAACTATTTTTAATGTGTGCAATATGTGATTTGAACCTTACATCCTCACCAATAAATCAATAATTGAATACAGGAAGAGAGAAAATGTAAAGTGATAGAAAGAATTTAAATGGGGAAAATGAAGCCAAAAGTTTTGGTAAAAGCTTGGAATCTTTTGACTCTTAATTTACATAAAATAAAACCCAAGAAAAAAATGTTAGAAAAATAAGTATACTTATAGGTAAGACCTATATGTAGAATTATATATATAAGATCTGTATACAGAATTAAATAAATATACTTAATTATATGATGTATATGTCTGTAGGAATGTCACATATATATATCCAAAGAACATATCTGAAATATCTAAATTGAGACAGGGATGGGATTTCAACAAGTCTCTGCAGTAGGGGTGAGCTTAATGCAATTCTATTAAAGCAGGTCTAAAATGTTGAATAATTTAAGAGTAATAAATTCTAGTCCTTGTTTCTATCTCTTTTGGTAATCGTAAAATGTTATTGTGAATAGGAGATTAGAATTAGAAACAGCAGAATATTAAAGAACATGAAATAGTATATGATAAGTCAGCTAAAGTTATCTTTAAAGTAAATTTGTAATTTTAAAACATGTTGGCCTATGCTGTTCTATGCTGCCCTAGAATGTTATGTAATATTCCAACTGTGAAAGTCTTTGCAATGCAAGTATTTCTTATGGAGGTGGGAATATTATCCTTTTATGTTCAAAATATTCATTTATAATTGTTGCATAGTTATGTAATAGATGTTCAAACAAGGGCAATATATTATCTCTATTGTTTAAACACGTTTTACTACCTTTTATTTTTACAAAAATACTCTCATGTTGCCACTTGTTAGGCCAATCCTATGCTTTCTATCTAAAAATGACAGTCCTTCATCATCTTACACTTGTCTTTCTGATTCCGTTGTTCCCCAACGAGCTCCATTGGCCAAATCTATGCTTTCAGATCTTCCCTAATCTGCTTCTATGATAGACACATCTAACCAACAAACCAGGGCAAATTTGCCATATGTCTCATGTAACATGTATTCACAGAATATCTCCACACTCACCTGTCACTGCTTTCAAATCCTATTAGCTTATTCAAGTCAATCTCACACAGCATTTATTATGTGGTACCATGGGCAAACAGCTTCTGCTTTATTCTCAGGTTGACAACATATTGGTGAAATCTTTGCTTTGAGGGCAGATAAACAAATGCCTGGTGGCAAATGCAACCAACTTCAAATGAGAAGGGGGAAATAATTTCAAGAACAAAAAGTTTTCAGGGAATGACATGTCATTAAAGAAAAGTCAGTGTGATAAAGGTTGTGAAAAGTATTTGGGGATATCTTCATCATCATCATCATCATCATCATCATCATCATCAACAACAACAGTGTCATGATCCATTTTCCATGCCGACATGAGTTGGACAGTCTGACAGGAACTGGTAAGATGGAGAACTGCACCAGACTCAAATTGTCTATTTCAGCATGGTTTCTATTGCTGGATGTATTGGGTGCTTTTTATATGCCAGCAGCTCAGGACATTTTGGATAATTTAATGAAGTATTTCTAATCTCACAAAAAACAAATTTATTTTGATAAAAATTTATGTGCCTGTTTCTCAATGCACTTTCATATCAGATTGCTTTTATGAATCCACTTTCATTTTTGATGATTACTTCAGTGCAGAATCAGAAACATTGACGACACACTTGCATCAAAGGGTCTTTTTTTCATTCTGGATAATGGAAGCCTTCAGTGAAGCTATGGGACTGTAAAGATGTTGGTTAGTCTTCCTCACAACAAGGTTCCAACACTAGGAAAAACAGTGAAATGTGCCAGCAAAGAGTCAACTTGTAAACACACTTCAGTTTGTGGAATGAGATGTAAGAAAGAAGAACGCAGTTTTCCAATGCAAAGTTCAAGATGAAATCTTTGTGCCTGAAAGTGTTTCCGCTAAGTGTATGCAACATATAAGTATTGTTATTTAGCAGCAGATTAGCACTGAACATAGTGGAGGTACGTGGCTTAATGGCTGGGATATTTGGCTCATGATCGTAAGGATGTGAGTTCAATTCCTTGAGCAAGACACTTTATTTCATGTTGCTCCAGTACACTCAGCTGATAAAAAGGAGTTGTACATGTATGATGAAAAGTCAACCCTGTCACATTCTGTGTTACTCTGAATCTTCCTGAAGACTACGTTAAGGGTGCACATGCCTGTGGAGTACTCAGCCACTTGCACTTGAATCTCACAAGCAGGCTGTTCTATTGTATTTGAACAACTGAATCACTCACCATCACAGAGCAAATGCCAGTTTTCAAGTTCTAAGCTTTGAACTTACAGCCTTATTATCAATGGTGTTTCTTTTTCTCAAATAGAGGACTTTTACAATTATATTGCCTGATATATTTTACCTTTTACTAAGATATTAGGATGACTCAAGATATGTTGTTCTATTAAGTTGTAACACATCTATATTTTAAACATTTGAGAATTTATCAATTTCTAAGTTAAGTTATCCAAGATATCTCCCATAAAATATCAGCCAACATTATTAAAAAATATTTCAACAAACTTCAGAAATATAGAAGTAAAAATTATCATAAAATTAACTCTTGTCAAAATAATACCCATTATCAAATGAATACTATTACAGAACAGAATAATGGATATATGTGATATGTATCAGATATTTTTTAATATTGATTGAATCGTTGTGTGAATTATCAAGGTGGTGATCATGATCGCTGCTGTCCTCATCAGTAAGATGTTAGCTAATTACTTGTAAAATACAATGCTTTGTTAAATGCCAATATATTTCGTGTGAGGATGTCAGATTTGAATGGAAGACTTGCTGAAAAATATAAATGCCAGCATAAAGCAAACAGGTCTCTTCACACACACACACATTTGTAGATACTCATATGCATGTGTACACACACATGTGTGTGTGTTTGTAAGTGTACCTGCACACACATGCACACACACACACACACACATACACATGCACACACACACATGCACACACACATGCACACACATATATACGCACACACAGAATGTGTATGTAAAGAAATAACAAAACAGACCAAAAGTAAAAAAAAAGATAAATAAAATGATGCAAAAAAAAAAAACGGCAAGAGTCATTCCAAGATGGAATTAACAGCAGAACTTCCTTTGTAGTGCTTCCCATTTTCCTTTGATTATGGTTTTGTTTTTGTATATGTTATTTAATTTTTATTTATTATTTATTATTTCGTTAACCAAATCAAATTCTCGATTGTTCTCATCGGTTAACTCATCTTGCAACCTGTTAGTAGTCAGTTCTGTGCAA
>NC_043001.1:100700058-100705058 GCF_006345805.1 Octopus sinensis | reverse complement strand
TTTATATATCTCTCTCTCCCTCTCTCTCTCCCTACACACACACACACACACACATATCTACATACACACGTATATATGTAGATGGTGTTTGTTTTAATATTTTAATGATATAGAATTCGCCATAAAAATAAACAGAAAAATAAAAAAATTAATCTTCTAATTCTTTACATTTATGAAGTTTCTTGTGTATTTGAAAAAGATAATAAAAAAACGTAGAGATATCAGCAGGTCAAATGTTATGTTTAAGGTTAAATGATTTGTAGTTGAAGGAAATTATGCAATCATAGTTGTTATCTCATTATATTTGGTTCCAAGACTTTTATTACAGAAGGACTAAAACAACAACAAAACAACACCAAAAATAGCTGTAATAAAAAATAAAATTTGCAATAATTTAGAAATATTGATGTCTAACTTGACACAAGGCCAACACATTTGTAAGGAGTGGTTGCAGATGATTGACTATGGGGGAGACACATGATCAACTCCAAGAATGGCAGTCCATTCCAGCAGAATTCTAACTCAGAATGTAAAGGGATATAACTGTATAGTTCTTTACAATTTTTATTAATCCTTTTAAGAATTGGGAAATATTAAGAGCGGCTGTTGTTGATAAACATATTGAAGAACAGATAGCAACCAAATTATGAAGAACAGGTAGCAACCACATTAGGAAGAATGGATAGCAACCAAATTATGAAGAACAGATAGCAGCCAAATTATTATGAACAGATAGCAACCAAATTATGATGAACAGGTAGCAACCACATTAGGAAGAATGGATAGCAACCAAATTATGAAGAACAGATAGCAGCCAAATTATTATGAACAGATAGCAACCAAATTATGATGAACAGATAGCAACCAAATTTTGAAGTACAGATAACAAACACATTATGAAAGAACAGATAGCAACAGAATTATGAAGAACAGATAGCAACCACATTATGAAAGAACAGATAGCAACCACATTATGAAAGAACGGATAGCAACCACATTATGAAGAACGAATAGCAACCACATTATGAAGAACAGATTGCAACCACATTATGAAGCAAAGATAGCAGCCAAATTATGAAGAAAAGATAGCAGCCAAATTATGAAGAACGGATAGCAACCACATTATGAAGAATGGATAGCAACGACATTATGAAGAAAAGATAGCAGCCAAATTATGAAGAACAGATAGCAACCACATTATGAAGAACAGATCGCAAACACATTATGAAGAAAAGATAGCAGCCAAATTATGAAGAACAGATAGCAACCACATTATGAAAGAACGGATAGCAACCACATTATGAAGAAAAGATAGCAGACAAATTATGAAGAATGGATAGCAACCACATTATGAAAGAATGGATAGCAACCACATTATGACAGAACAGATAGCAACCACATTATGAAGAAAAGATGGCAGCCAAATTATGAAGAACGGATAGCAGCCACATTATGAAGAACAGATAGCAGCCAAATTATGAAGAACGGATAGCAACCACATTATGAAAGAATGGATAGCAACCACATTATGAAAGAACAGATAGCAACCACATTATGAAGAAAAGATAGCAACCACATTATGAGAGAATGGATAGCAACCACATTATGAAAGAACGGATAGCAACCACATTATGAAGAAAAGATAGCAGCCAAATTATGAAGAACGGATAGCAACCACATTATGAAGAAAAGATAGCAGCCAAATTATGAAGAACGGATAGCAACCACATTATGAAGAAAAGATAGCAGCCAAATTATGAAGAACGGATAGCAACCACATTATGAAAGAACAGATAGCAACCACATTATGAAAGAATGGATAGCAACCACATTATGAAAGAACGATTAGCAACCACATTATGAAGAAAAGATAGCAGGCAAATTATGAAAGAACAGATAGCAACCACATTATGATAGAATGGATAGCAACCACATTATGAAAGAATGGATAGCAACCACTTTATGAAGAAAAGATAGCAGCCACATTATGAAGAACGGATAGCAACCACATTATGAAAGAATGGATAGCAACCACATTATGAAAGAATGGATAGCAACCACATTATGAAAGAATGGATAGCAACCACATTATGAAGAAAAGATAGCAGCCAAATTATGAAGAACGGATAGCAACCACATTATGAAAGAATGGATAGCAACCACATTATGAAAGAATGGATAGCAACCACATTATGAAGAAAAGGTAGCAGCCAAATTATGAAGAATGGATAGCAACCACATTATGAAAGAATGGATAGCAACCACATTATGAAGAAAAGATAGCAACCAAATTATGAAAGAACGGATAGCAACCACATTATGAAAGAATGGATAGCAGCCACATTATGAAAGAATGGATAGCAACCACATTATGAAAGAATGGATAGCAACCACATTATGAAAGACTGGATAGCAACCACATTATGAAGAAAAGATAGCAGCCAAATTATGAAGAATGGATAGCAACCACATTATGAAAGAATGGATAGCAACCACATTATGAAGAAAAGATAGCAACCAAATTATGAAGAACGGATAGCAACTACATTATGAAAGAATGGATAGCAACCACATTATGAAGAAAAGATAGCAACCAAATTATGAAAGAACGGATAGCAACCACATTATGAAAGAATGGATAGCAGCCACATTATGAAAGAATGGATAGCAACCACATTATGAAAGTATGGATAGCAACCACATTATGAAAGAATGGATAGCAACCACATTATGAAGAAAAGATAGCAGCCAAATTATGAAGAACGGATAGCAACCACATTATGAAAGAATGGATAGCAACCACATTATGAAAGAATGGATAGCAACCACATTATGAAGAAAATATAGCAGCCAAATTATGAAGAATGGATAGCAACCACATTATGAAAGAATGGATAGCAACCACATTATGAAGAAAAGATAGCAACCAAATTATGAAAGAACGGATAGCAACCACATTATGAAGAAAAGATAGCAGCCAAATTATGAAGAACAGATAGCAACCACATTATGAAAAAACGGATAGCAACCACATTATGAATGAACGGATAGCAACCACATTATGAAGAACGGATAGCAACCACATTATGAAGAAAAGATAGCAACCAAATTATGAAGAACGGATAGCAACCACATTATGAAGAAAAGATAGCGGCCAAATTATGATGAACAGATAGCAACCACATTGTGAAGAACGGATAGCAACCACATCATGAAGAAAAAATAGCAGCCAAATTATGATGAACAGATAGCAACCACATTGTGAAGAACGGATAGCAACCAAATTGCGAAGAAAAGATAACAACCACATTATGAAAGAACAGATAGCAAATCTTTTCCACTCACAGATTGCACTTGTAATGTACGAATTAGCTGGTTGATTTCACATTCTGAAAATCCCAGTTTATCCAGATTCTCCTTTAAGCATTTACTAACAAAACCTAGTGCTCCAACTATATTTGTATGCATGCATGTATGTATGTATGTATGTATGTATGTATGTATGTATGTATGTATGCATGCATTCATGTATGTATGTGTGTGTATATATGTGTGTGTGTATATATGTGTGTGTGTGTATGTATGTTTGTGGATGTATGTATGTGAATGTGTATGTGTGTGTATGTGTGCATGTATGAATGTATGTATGTATATATGTATGTATGTATGCATGTGTGTATGTATGTGTGTATGTATGTGTGTATTATGTGCCTTTGTGTTTCCGTTCCCCCCCCCCACTGCAGCTTGACAACCCTGTGTTGGTGTATTTACATGGCTGTAACTTAACATTTCAGCAAAAAGGACTGATAAAATAAGTACCAGGCTTTAAAAAAAAATAAATCCTGGGGCTCCATTTGTTTAACTGAAATTCTTTGGCATGGTACTCCGGCATGGTTGGATAAAAGATATAAAGTTGATAATTTGTAAAAACTGGTAATTTGTAATTAAAGAGAATTCTTGGAAGAAAGAATGAAAAAAACAAAAGAAAAGTGAAATGTAAGGAAAGGTCAACTTGAGGAAATTTGAAATAGCAAATTCCAGCCCCATAAACAAACTGGTCTCTTATAAATCTAGACATCTTGGTCAGTGATTCTGACTCTTTTCAATATCTGGACTAGATCCCAAACCTGGATTTTTAGGGGTCCACTCCAAAAGGAGTAAACACACAAGTGAATTAAAGAGACAAAATTATTATTGGAAGACCATGCGGAGGGTGTACTGTAAGGATGCTTGAGAGCCCTCAAGCATCTTTACATACATACACACAAACACACATACATACATAGATACATACATACATACATACATATATACATACACACAAACACACATACATACATACATACATACACACAAACACACATACATGCATACATACATACACACATACACACAAACACACATACATGCATACATACATACACACATACACACAAACACACATACATGCATACATACATAAATACAAACACATACATACAAACACACATACATACATAAACACACGTATATACATACACACAAACACACACACGCATACATACACACATACACACATATACATACACACACATACACACACAAGCTGCATGTGGCCCCTGGGAGCCACAATTGGAAACCCCTGCTCTAGATATAAAAGATTGATTAGTCATGTCACTCATGAAGAATTATTACAGTAAATGGCTTATCTTAAAATTGAAAGAAATTCAGCAAAGGAGTCTCTATGTGGACCCTCAACTTATTAGAAATTGCAACTAAATCTATCACATATGAGTCACCATCATCTTTAGAACTTGAGGACATACTGGAAAAGAAGGACCTACGACCCATTCTACTTAGAAATAAAGATGTCATCATCATCATCATCATCAGCATCATTTAACATCCGTTTTCCATGCTAGCATAGGTTGGATGGTTTGGTCGGGGTCTGGGAAGCCATGAGGCTGCACCAGGCTCCAGTCTGATCTGGCAGTGCTTCTACAGCTGGATGCCCTTCCTAA
>NC_043001.1:100585058-100695058 GCF_006345805.1 Octopus sinensis | reverse complement strand
TGATAAAAAGTATTATATGTACCATGTCACTATTTTATTTCTAAAAGACTTCATTAAATGCAGGAATATTGTAAGAAAATTTATTGCCAACATTGTCCACTGCAAATTACACAAACATAGATATTATCCAATTCATCAATTATTTAAGGAATTAATTGACTTTTAAAACTGAATCTGTTACAATCCAATTTATTTTTCAATTTCTTTTGCATATTTTGTGAAGCAATACTTAATCTGTGGTATGAGGAAAGGGCTTTAATGCTTTTACATTCTGCAATGTTACAAAAAATGGTAAATACCATGTTTTACAGAGAAAATTTAAATGTTCTTCTCCTTTGTAAAGTTCTAGATTTATGTAATGACTCTGAAACAGAAAATCAATAACAATATGTTATACATTTCAAGTTCTTTATTTTCAGGAACCAGCATTTCTATTCTATGTCTTCAGTAATTTTGCAAAAAGAATGAAATATGAATGTCTGAGATTCTGTCACATTAAATATAAGGAATGAAAAAAAAAGGGAAAATAGAAATGAGTATCTACACTAATTTCTAACATTAATTCATAGTTACAAATTTAATGGAAACATGTAGGCAATTAAATGGAGGACCAGTACTTGGGTGGTTTTCTATTTTATTGATCCTAAGACGATAAATGTTAAAATTATCAAGATTGAACTCATAATGTAAAGGGCCAAATATTAGTCTTAGATTTAGTTTTGCACAAGGCCAGCAATTTGGGGGGGGTAAGTTGATTATATCAACCCCAGTGTTTAACTGGTACTTATTAAGCCCCAAAGAATGAAAGGGACATTCAACCTGCATTGAACTTTAGCTCAGAACATAAAGATGTACAAAATGCATTTTGCCCCGTATGCTAACAGCTCTACTAGCTCACCACCATAAAGGGCCAAATATATGGCAACAAAGTTGGTGCTGCATCATAAACTATAAAACTGTATAACAGTAAAAAATCCTTAATGGGTTTTATACTCTGTTATTAAGTGTGGTTGTTATACAGGGTTCATGTGATGCTTTGTATATAAACCTTCATCTTAAATGGCCTCTGTTAGACTATTACTCTCTTGAACAACTTACTGAAATAATCAGTGGTCATTAACAAAAGGATTATATTTCTGAATAAAGCGATTCTTTATTAGAGCAAATCAACTGCAAATGAAAAGATTTACATTCACTGAGAAGACCTACTGTGGGGAAGCCGGCTCTCAGCTTACAATGTAGTTATGTTTTTCTATTGGAGTCGTTCCCTCACATGTATGCTGTTAAATGAGCTCCAGAAAAATCTGAATATTACAACTGATCATGTTCTCTCCTTTAAAAGTCCAAATCTTCAGACCTTTGAAGTCAGCCACAATTAATAGCCATAAGGTAAGCTTCCACTAGTCTGACTTACTTGACCCATTCTACTCATGAATGTAAATGAAATTTTGAGTGATCCAGTAGCATTTGAGATATTAGCTTGCTTCCATTATTGTAATATATATCTATCTACAGAGCAATCCTTTCATACGGGTTTGTGTTATTAAATCAGCGAATGGTTTGTGAGTGTCAAAGAATTTTACTGTCGATTTGTGAGAGACATGTTGATTATTTCTTTATCGTCAATCCAACCAATTCCGAGATCACAGGGTTTGAATTTACAATATCTTAAAGAGATTTTTGTGAATAAAGATTGCATCATTGTATCAATATGATCCTCTTTCACATACATTTTGTTTAGATGGATGATAAGAATTGATTGTGTTTGGTTAGCTATGATGGATGTTAGCATTTTTCTATTCTCTGAATAAATAAGTTATTGATCTATAATTCTGGAGTCTTAGGAAATAAGCGATATCCTCAGTGAGGCAAATAGCAAAATTTTCAGATTGTTGATAGCATTAAAGAAAATAGGTAAAAGCTTGCTTGGAAAGTAGAAAGAGGAAGAAACGAGATATTTAAAATCAGAACAAAACCCCAAACATTTGCATTTATCTGATTTAAAGAGTATCTTGCAACTCTTTATAGAAAATGTCCTTTCATTTCCAGATAGGAGTGTCTTTTAAGGAATCTTGATAGAGTTAGTTCCTTATTTTAAAAGATTGAAATATACCTCAAAAGAGAAATATTTTCTTTTTAGATTCTTACCTTCTTATGTTTACTGTTGTCTGCATTAGGTTTTGGCTATTATAAAGGTGGAAGTGACGGAGATGGTAGAGTCATGGATCAATTGTCTTGTGCAGTTTAGTTACACATTTCTCTACTCTAAGTTCATATCTTGCCATGATTGATGTCACTTCCAAATCTTCTGGAACTGTTAAAATACAGATGAAGTACAATGAAATTTCAAAATTTTAAAAGACTACAGTCCCTAGGAAATATATGTAGAGTTCTTTTAAAGATTTCTAATATTGTTAATAGGTACTAAGGAAGAGTTCTAGAAGCTAAGAAAAACTAAATCTATGATTTCAAAGCAAAATATAATAGAATTTTTTGTTCATTCTATAAGTCAATAAAAGTTCCATTTGCATAATACAGTCATAAAAAAAAACATATTTTATTGATTTTGGATTCTATCTGAAATTTAATTCTGAGGAATTACTACAGGGGTATATTTTAAAAGAATGGAAAACAATTCTATCAAATGATCTGACAAGATGAGAGCTAGATAAAAAGATCCTGTGAAATAGCAGAATAATTTGTCCCACAATGGAACCGATTTACCAAAGTGGTATTAGTGAGAAATCTCTGTTAATACTAAGAGTTAACTTATTTGGCTGTGTCTTGTAAGTTGGCACATGAGGGGAAAATCTGAAGTACACAAAGCACTCATCAAAGACATGCTATTTGCAGATGCTGCAACATGGACAGCACCTCAAGAACAGCCTCACAAGAATCTGTCAATACTTCAGCTTGACCATCAGTCTGAAGAATACAAAACTGCTGTACCAATGTCTTGAATACTTCCTCATTGTCAACATTAATGACTGAATTACAGCAGTCCAGGAGATTACATTACCATGGGGCCACCATCATGGATAACCATTCTCTGGAATCTGAGATAAATTAATGTATTAGAAAAGCTGCCTCAACCAGCTAGAGTGACAACAAGTGCCAGTGGGAACAGTCAGCTAATGGCACACAACAAGGATGCTGTCTACAGAGCTTGCATCCTTGGTACACAGCTTTATTGTAGTGAGACCTGGAGTAACAACTCCACACAGGAGTGGCATCTCAATACCTTCCACCAACACAGCCTGAGATAGATTCAGGGCATCAAGTGGATGAACAAATCACCCACAATGAGGTCGTGGCTGGCATGCAAACACTCAACCTCTTCGACCTATTGCAAAAACAACTATGTTCGTGGGTCATGTATATTGCATGTCAGATGTGAGGATCCCTGCAAGCCTGCAAAATGGTGAACTGCCTTTTAGCAAAAAAGGACACAAGAACGCTGCCAATGTTCATTTCAAAGCTGTTTGCAAGGCTGACTCGAGATATTTTTATACGAATGAGAAAAAGTGGGAAGACGTTATTGATGATGATTCTCACTGGAGATAGGAAATAGTCAAGGATTTAAGCAGACAAGATGAGAGGCTGAGGATCACTGATGAAGAATAAAAAAGCAGATTTGATGCAAAAGCAGTACCAGGATGGGACTAACAGACAGTGCCTTCGAGTGTAGATTTTGTAGTCAGGACTGCCATTCACATGTGTGTATCTAACATCACGGTAAATACTGTACTGCCAAAAAAAACAAAAAGACTTTGAAATTGCAGATTAATGGTCATGCAAGACTAACAGATGTCTCCTCTTCTTCCTCCATGTATGCATTGGGCTTCTTTTAATTATCATCTACCAAATCCATTCACAAGGCTTTGGTTGGCATTGAGGGATAGCAGGAGATGCTTGCCCAAAGTGCTGCTTTGTGGGACTAAACCAAAACTAAATGATTGGGAAGCATTTTACATTTGATTTCAATTAGTGTGTGTGTGCACGCATTTAGAAGGTTGAAAATATAGCTCTGCCACTGAGAAAGCATGTCCTCAATACATTTCATTGCTCTTCTATTTATAGTGATTTTAACATTTGCATAACACGGTTTAAGTATTTTATAAAAGAAACCACCAATTTCTCTTACAATTCCTAATAACATTTCACCATATTTGTCTGAGAGGTCTTCTTTTATGAAAGTAACATATAGAATGCTTAAGAATACTGTTATTTCTTTTGGTGAAAAAGTGAAATCCCTCTGAGCTTGCTTACAAAACAGAATTTTTTTTAAATGATTTTGCTTATGTAATATCTACAACATCACATGCAAAATAAAAATTGACATCAATCTTTTATAAACAGAGATTAGGGTTTAAGTGTGACCATCACATTCTTTAATGCATCATCATCATTGCAAGCATTTAAAAGAAAAATGTTGCTACAGTTTTATTTTAGATCAATTTGTTTGTATCTTACCAAGCTACGGTTTCAATGTAGTTACATGGGAATGCACTGGAGATGATTTAACTATTAGGTTCTTGTGCCTGTAAACTATTCTAAGGGTCATGTCATAATATACTCCTCGTAGTCATAAGTTTAATATATTGATTGTTTTAATAAATAGATATTTATTGTTTTATAAACCCTATTAATACTATGAATGACAGGCAACGTGATTCATCTAATGGTACTGATCCCCGTATTTGAAGAAGCTATGAAGAATGAGATGGAATTGGACACTGTGTCATTCTTTCTTGTAATAGATGGTCGTGTATTTAATATTTGCTTCAGTTTTCATTCTTCTCAAGTACCATAGGGATAAGTTCCCTGTGAAATGATTCTGCTTGTCAACTGTTAGGTTCTTTTCCATAATCCTTTCAGAGATGTGACTATCACAGCATATTATATTAAATTCTATTCACAAAGAGTCATAAATATTTTTTAAATTATTATATTACCTAACTTATATAGGAGTCATCAGCTTATACTTCACCCAATATTCAATGTTTACCTTTTGAGAATTCTTGACCAAAGATGAGTGTACAGGGTGTATAGGGTTAGGTTATAAATTTTTAGGATAGTTTTGTTTTTTATTTTTAGTTGATGTATTTTAAATTGGATTGGTAGTTGTCCTATAGAGTATCCACAGAGCATCCATAATCTTTTATGACCCAAGATATTTATAAAGGAAATTACCAAAATTACAAGTCTTGAACTTTTTATCTTATTTTGCAATCAAGATAATTTTGCACCATTCACTTTAGTGTTACTTCTAGCTATTGTCCTATTTATTCAAAAACTTTAAAAAAACCTTTTTACTTTAATTTTTAACAAAAAGAGCGATCGCATCTGTCTATGTTAATAAAAGACGTCTGTTTGTGCTAATAAAAGAGTAATCACATCTGTTTGTGTTAATAAATGAGTCGTCACATCTGTTTGTGCTAATAAAAGAGCGAACACTTCTGTTTGTGCCAATAAAAGAGTGATCACATCTGTTTGTGCTAATAAAAGAGCGATCAAATCTGTTTGTGTTAATAAAAGAGAGAAAACGTTTGTTTGTGTTAATAAAAGAGCGAACATGTCTGTTTGTGTTAATGAAAGCGAGATCACATCTGTATGTGTTAATAAAAGAGGGAAGACGTCTGTATGTGTTAATAAAAGAGCGATCACATCTGTTTGTGTTAATAAAAGAGTGATCACATCTGTTCGTATTAATAAAACAGCGAACACATCTGCTTGTGTTAATAAAAGAGTGGTCACATCTGTTTGTGCTAATAAAACAGTGGTCACATCTGTTTGTGTTAATAAAAGAGCGAACACGTCTGTTTGTGTTAATAAAAGAGGGATCAGATCTGTTTGTGTTAATAAGAGAGTGATCACATCTGTTTTTGCTAATAGAAGAGTGGTCACATCTGTTTGTGCTAATAAAAGAGTGGTCACATCTGTTTGTGCTAATAAAAGAGGGATCACATCTGTTTGTGTAAATAAAAGAGCGAACATGTCTGTTTGTGCTAATAAAAGAGTGGTCACATCTGTTTGTGCTAATAAAAGAGTGGTCACATCTGTTTGTGCTAATAAAAGCGTTGTCACATCTGTTTGTGCTAATAAAAGAGGGATCACATCTGTTTGTGTTAATAAAAGAGTGATCACATCTGTTTGTGCTAATAAAAGAGTGGTCACATCTGTTTGTGTTAATAAAAGTGTGGTCACATCTTTTTGTGCTAATAAAAGAGGGATCACATCTGTTTGTGTTAATAAAAGAGCGAACATGTCTGTTTGTGCTAATAAAAGCGTGGTCACATCTGTTTGTGCTAATAAAAGAGGGATCACATCTGTTTGTGCTAATAAAAGAGTGGTCACATCTGTTTGTGCTAATAAAAGAGTGGTCACATCTGTTTGTGTTAATAAAAGTGTGGTCACATCTGTTTGTGCTAATAAAAGAGGGATCACATCTGTATGTGTTAATAAAAGAGGGAAGACGTCTGTTTGTGTTAATAAAAGAGCGATCACATCTGTTTGTGTTAATAAAAGAGTGATCACATCTGTTCATATTAATAAAACAGCGAACACATCTGTTTGTGTTAATAAAAGTGGTCACATCCGTTTGTTCTAATAAAAGAGGGATCACATCTGTTTGTGCTAATAAAAGAGGGATCATATCTGTTTGTGCTAATAAAAGAGGGATCAGATCTGTTTGTGTTAATAAGAGAGTGATCACATCTGTTTGTGCTAATAGAAGAGTGGTCACATCTGTTTGTGCTAATAAAAGTGTGGTCACATCTGTTTGTGCTAATAAAAGAGGGATCACATCTGTTTGTGTAAATAAAAGAGCGAACATGTCTGTTTGTGCTAATAAAAGAGTGGTCACATCTGTTTGTGCTAATAAAAGAGTGGTCACATCTGTTGTGCTAATAAAAGCGTAGTCACATCTGTTTGTGCTAATAAAAGAGGGATCACATCTGTTTGTGCTAATAAAAGAGTGGTCACATCTGTTTGTGCTAATAAAAAAGGGATCATATCTGTTTGTGTTAATAAAAGAGTGGTCACATCTGTTTGTGCTAATAAAAAAGGGATCATATCTGTTTGTGCTAATAAAAGAGTGGTCACATCTGTTTGTGCTAATAAAAGAGTGGTCACATCTGTTTGTGCTAATAAAAAAGGGATCATATCTGTTTGTGTTAATAAAAGAGTGGTCACATCTGTTTGTGCTAATAAAAAAGGGATCATATCTGTTTGTGCTAATAAAAGAGGGATCACATCTGTTTGTGCTAATAAAAGAGGGATCATATCTGTTTGTGCTAATAAAAGAGGGATCAGATCTGTTTGTGTTAATAAGAGAGTGATCACATCTGTTTGTGCTAATAGAAGAGTGGTCACATCTGTTTGTGCTAATAAAAGTGTGGTCACATCTGTTTGTGCTAATAAAAGAGGGATCACATCTGTTTGTGTAAATAAAAGAGCGAACATGTCTGTTTGTGCTAATAAAAGAGTGGTCACATCTGTTTGTGCTAATAAAAGAGTGGTCACATCTGTTTGTGCTAATAAAAGCGTAGTCACATCTGTTTGTGCTAATAAAAGAGGGATCACATCTGTTTGTGCTAATAAAAGAGTGGTCACATCTGTTTGTGCTAATAAAAAAGGGATCATATCTGTTTGTGTTAATAAAAGAGTGGTCACATCTGTTTGTGCTAATAAAAAAGGGATCATATCTGTTTGTGCTAATAAAAGAGTGGTCACATCTGTTTGTGCTAATAAAAGAGTGGTCACATCTGTTTGTGCTAATAAAAAAGGGATCATATCTGTTTGTGTTAATAAAAGAGTGGTCACATCTGTTTGTGCTAATAAAAAAGGGATCATATCTGTTTGTGCTAATAAAAGAGTGGTCACATCTGTTTGTGCTAATAAAAGAGTGGTCACATCTGTTTGTGTTAATAAAAGTGGGATCACATCTGTTTGTGTTAATAAAAGTGGGATCACATCTGTTTGTGTTAATAAAAGAGCGAACATGTCTGTTTGTGCTAATAAAAGAGTGATCACATCCGTTTGTGCTAATAAAAGAGTGGTCACATCCGTTTGTGCTAATAAAAGAGTGGTCACATCTGTTTGTGCTAATAAAAAAGGGATCATATCTGTTTGTGCTAATAAAAGAGTGGTCACATCTGTTTGTGTGGTAATAAAAGAGTGGTCACATCTGTTTGTGCTAATAAAAGCATAATCACATCTGTTTGTGTTAATAAAAGTGGGATCACATCTGTTTGTGTTAATAAAAGAGTGGTCACATCTGTTTGTGGTAATAAATGAGTGGTCACATCTGTTTGTGTTAATAACTTAAACTTTCATTTTTGGTTATAGTATTCTTTTTAACTCTCACAGTCAAATCTTGGAAGTTTTGCTGTGTGACTGTGTATCCGTTCTATTGTTTCCAATTCCAACTTTTTGCAGACATTTCTTTTTGTAATGACTTTAATTTTAAAGTAAATCAGATTTCTTTTGTTATTAGGATGATTGTTTTTGTAGGAATTTTAAAACAAAAGGAAAATCCAAACCATGCCATCTTTTTGGTTCCCATTTCCTAATGAGAACCGAAAAACTGTTGGCAGTTTATTAATCAAATAAAATACTCTTTGAAAATTTAAATAAAGTCAATATCCTGTGACTATATTTTCTTAAAATATTCACGTTTCTTACTGTGTGAAATAGAAAGCATTATTAAATTATTATGTCTTTTTCTATATATTTATATCATGAAACTCACCATGAATTGCTTGGACATTGCATAACCACATTTTGAATTTTCATATTAACTTGGAATTGTTTTTGAAAGAATTTCTATTTATTATGGTGCCATTTATGTAGCAGCTGTAAAGTCTGGGTTTACTCACTGGAACATAGTCAACTTCAAATTGAAATCCCTTCCTCTCTTTTACTTCCCCATGCAAGAAGAAATCAATAAAATGTACACATATCTGATTGTTTCAAAATTCCACTCTGAAATCTTCAATATCAGCTTCATATTTCACTATCTCTTTCCTTTGTGACATTTGTGAAATCTTGGGAATTCAATTCCAACTCAATAACATGAAACAAATGTATCCCATTTTTATATCTGCTCAAAAGTAGATAATTCTCCTATTTGATCTCTTCAATAATTCTTTCTTGCCAATACAAAGTAATTGATGATCAACAATGGCCTCTAAATGAACAATTAATCCACAACACATTTCTTGGGAAGTGAACTGCAATTTCTGACATTTATGTTTTTTTCAAAATGCCGTAGCAACTTGAAAGGCATAACTGAGAATTGAAACTGGGTCATGGACATATTTTACTACTTTTCAGAGGAAGAAGGACAAGAGATGAAAGAAGAAAAATACCTAGTGGCATTTGCCTTCGTGCTAATTATGTTGCTTTATGCTGAGGTCAGTGTTGCTATTTCATCTAACTACATTGATAAAACAAGTACAATTTAAAGTAATGCTGTTGATGCCATTGTAAGACTTTTAAAAGCCGAGCTCCAGTATGGTCACTGTGCAATGACTAAAAGCAGTAATAAAATGGAAATTTAAAGAACTTGTATGAATAACTGTGTGTACATTACAAGCAATGTGCTTCATACAATATTCATGAATAATATTGAAATATTTTAAAATTTACTCAAGTGAGTTTATATATTATATAACCAAACTATTTTCTATGAGTCTTTTCTGTCAATGTTTTCCGTAATTGAGTTTGTAACATTTTATGTAAAGTCTATACAACATCTTATATAATATTTCATAAAATATGTTTTAAGTTGTTTTTATAATTAATGTAGACAGCTAACAGATTTATTCAGTATTGAAAGTGATTAACACAGAAATGTTGTGGTAATATTCAAACACTAAGAATCATTACCCTTTTCAGGACCATTTTTCCATGCAAGCATGGGTTGGAAAGATCTGTAACACTGTAATTAATCATTCCTTTCTTTCTTTTGTTCTCTCATCTGTGAGGTTAACATTATAAAATCTGACTATTGCAATTCTTTTTCAATTTTTCTCTTTAACAGATGCTTTTCTGGTCATTTGAGGTGACTAACATTTTCCATTAGCATTGCCTTTATACTGTGGTAAAGAATAAATCTTTTCTTCTCCACGAGTTCAAACTGTGGATAAAAAAAGTCTTCATGGGAATACAGAGAGGGCGTTGCTAAACAAGTACTGCATGGGAAGTCCAAAACTTTACCTTGAGCAAAGTAACACAGCCGATAATAAAGATTACAAAAGTCCAGGAACATTTTCAAATACAACAACATGGTTTTGTTGTGTAACGAAAGTAAGAGGATATGGACAACATTCAGTAGTATTCAGAAATTATTGAATATATTGCAATTTCAGACCACATCAGAGATGGTTAATTTCGTGGCTCAGAGAAACATCAAATAACCATTCCATTCTCCCCCAAGAGTAGAACTATGTTTCACTCAAATCAGCTTTAGTTTGCTTAATTTCATTTTCCCTGATATGTGGGATTATTCATAAATTCATACCAAGTCCCTTCCAAGCCAACCAATTCTTGGTGTCCAGTTCCCCTCTTGGTTTACTTGTGTTCCACTTTTATTCAATAGTTTTCGGTGTAAATCTATATAAACCAACCATAATGAACCAAATACCAAAGTTATTGATCTGTTTACATTCAGCAAAATTCTAACAACTCAGAGCTACAATCAACTGAAATAATCTTCCATATAATATTGCTACTTGTTTCCTTCACTTCAGAGAGATGAAAGGCAATCTATAAACTCAGTCGAGAGAAGGTCAAAATTAAATGCTGTAAGGTGTTTATAGTCAAACACTTTAAGTTCTGTAAAGCTTGCCAGTCTCCAAACTTTCCAGAAATGTTGATTCAATATCTAAATGTCCAGTCATGGAACATAGGTATATCCTGAAATAAAATAGATATGTCTTATAGTTCAGACAATTATAAAACTTAATACTAACAATGATATCATTATGCAAACACATGAAGTCTGTGTGGGATTTAAGTGATTCATTGAATTTCTGGTCAACGGTATTTTTACATGATGGAAACATTTTCTATAGAGCTAATGAACATTTCTCATCATCATCATAATAAACATCATTTTTTTAATGCTTTCAGGCGTTTATTGAGGTAAATTTTCAGCAGCTAGATGCCCTTCCTATCATCAACCCTTACCTGTTTCCATGCAAGGTGAGGTGGTGAGCCAAATGTAAGTTCTTATCAATTGAAATTATATAAGTATAATTGTAATGAGGAATAAAGTCATGAGAGGAAACAGAAATTATTATCAAAAGAGGGAAGCTGAGAGAACTACTGCAATTTTTGTCAACTATGAATTAAATGGTGATACAATATCAAAGGAAGGCTAACTGGGAAGATAGTCTTTGTATGTGGCAGATGCTGAGGAGCAATAAACACTGAAAATGTGCAGAGAACAACTTCCACCACATTCCAGGGAGAAAAACTAGAAGTAGTTGATAGCTTCCGTTAACTGGGTGACCAAATCAGTAGTAGTGGTGGGTGCACTGAAAGTGTAGCTGTTAGAAAAAGAATAGCTTGGGCAAAGTTCAGAGAGCTCTTACCTCTGCTGGTGACAAAGGGCCTCTCGCTCAGAGTAAAAGGTAGACTGTACGACGCATGTGTATGAACAGCCATGCTACATGGCAGTGAAACATAGGCTGTGACTGCTGAGGACATGCGTAAGCTCACAAGGAATGAAACCAGTATGCTCTGATGGATGTGTAATGTCAGTGTGCATACTTGACAGAATGTAAGTACCTTGAGAGAAAAGTTGGACCTAAGAAGCATCAGATGTGGTATGCATGAGAGACAACTGTGCTGGTATGGCCATGTGGCGAGAATGGATGTGGATAGCTGTGTGAAAAAGTACCACACCCTAGTGGTTGAGGGAACCTGTGGAAGAGGTAGACCCAGGAAGACCTGGGATGAGGTGGTGAAGAATGAGCTTCGAACATTGGGCCTCACCGAGGCAATGACAAGCAATATGCTGTGCTTGAGAAGACCGGGCAAGCCAAGTGAGACCATAACCCATGGCCTATGCCAGTGGTGTAACCAGCCCACTTATGCGTACCTTTCCTTCATTGGACACTAAACTCTGAGGCAAGTGAAATCGAAATCAAATTCGATGACTGGCATCCATGCTAGTGGAGTGCTAAGAGTACGATATGAGCGAGATTATTGCCAGAGCAACAAGCTGGTCTCCATGCCGATGGCATGTAAAAAGCACCCTCTACATTCTTGGAGGGCATCCATCAGTAGAAACTCTGCCAGATCAGACTGGAACTTAGTGCAGCCACCTCTGACTTCCCAGACCCCAGTTGAACCGTCCAACCCATGCCAGCATTGAAAATGGACGTTAAACGATGATGATGATGATATATATATATATATATATACATGCATACCTTATAAATGTTAAATTATCTATCCATTTTTTTAATATGCGCATTCTTTGAAAGCATTGAATAATATATCATTAGAAGTTTTTATGCAAATTAGCTAATAATGTGAGTGTCCTTTTTTAATGGGAGAACATAGCAGAGTCATTCTTTATGCCAGGGTTGACATTCGCTAGGTGAAAATAAGGAAATGGTCATATTACAGTTAAATATTACACTGGAAATGTCAGTTTGGTCATTAGACAGGTTTGTGGAAGGGATCATCACCATCATCATCATCATCATCATCGTCATCAATACCATTACGGTGAAAATCATTATCCTCCCCCACATCATCATCATCATCATCATCATCATCATCTACACCAACACCACCATGACTATCATCATTATCATCATCATTGATACCCTCAACCATTCACCCAGTTTTCCATTTAATTCCTTATCCATAGCAACACCGAACAACATTTGAATATTTTTCTATTCAAAAACTTATTTAAATCTCTATGAGAGGACAAACCTGTAACTCTAATGTTTTAAATTTAATAATGGGACTAAGATGTCTTGAATTCTTTATTATACTCCAAAAGTAACAAAGTCATACCTTTAGGGGACATAATACTTCCTATATTATCATACCTCTTAGCATCCTTATTTAATTTAAAACATTGGAGTTCCATGTAGGGGTTGGCAGGGTCTTGATTCTTCCCATTTTCAAGAATGGCAGAAGGTGGATATCAAGGAGTGGAGGGTCCTGATCCAAGCAGAAGTGCAGAACCAAGAGGAAGAAAAAAACCAGTCAAGAGCAGTGGAGCCGGATATCTCAGGGTACCTGGACTAAATGGGACCACCCCTAAGAGGAAGGTCACATGGGCAGATCTGTGGAGACCGGAACCTTTTTTATCTCTTTCCTGCTGTGGGTGGTGTATGATACACTCACAACACCAACAAACCCATGGAGTTTGAAGGGAGACCTACTGTGTAGATTTTGTGGCGAAAGAGGCTGACTGGCACACATCTTGTCAGGGTGCAAAATAGCACTTACTCAAGGGAGGTATAAGTGTTGCCATAACAAGGTGCTTGTAACACTCACTCACACCCTGGAGCAGGAAAGGCTCAAGAAACATCGTCAAAAGGGGAAAACAACAACAGCAGTTCAGTTCATGAAAGGAGAATTTCCAGTGAGGACAACAAAAAAGACACATAGCTTATGTGAATGCTTAGATGGGTGGCCATTAGGGAAATCTGAGAGAAATAAGGGCCAGAAAGGTCGCTTGACCATGAAAGCAATTATTCCAATAGCCAGGTCCGAATGGAACCTCAACAAAGTCATTCAACCAGCTGGGTACTCCATTCCTAAAAATAAAGATAACCATGAGCGGCTTGACTTTAGTCACGGTCTGTTTGGTTACGGCTGATGATCTGTGACTTACAATAACAACAAATTCAAATATAAACTGAGTTGGCCATCGAGAGTGAAGTGTGTTGGTCACAGTCACAAAGTGAATTTGTGGGGAGAGGAATTGAATCCCAGACAGAATCTTATGTGTTTATTACCTAATCAATTTAGGGCATGTATGTATGTGTATGCGCCTGCATACATACATGTGTGTGTGTGTGTGTACTCTATTGTTTATTTAGCTACATCTTTGTTTCTTAGTGAAGTTAAATTATAATTCCAGTAATTTTCCTTACGAAGAGAGAAAATGATTTTCTTCGTATTTTCATAATCCTTAAATACTCTAATTAGTGAAACTTCATTATGAATATTGTCCTTGGGCTTTTATTTCCTTGATTAGGGTAGTAAGCTTTATTTTAATATTCTGTTGGCTCACTGCTTTGCTACTTTTTAAAATAACTTTGGAGATGTTTCTTTCTAATTCCATGTTCAATTTTATATGATAGCTGAATTCATGTAACATTTGCAGTTTTTGCAACTGGCTGATATTTCTTGCATATAGTTTTAGTATATTTTGTGTGTCTCATGATTTATAGATTGCCTGTAGCACTTGTCGCTGTAGCTGGATTGGTTCAGCAAATTAGTTAATGGTGTTAAAGTGAGGCAAAAAAGTAATAGGATTTGAAAAATCCTTAACCTTCTGGGGATTGGACTTACTGCTATTTGTATTTTTTAGAATATTGTGAATGTCTTCCATTTTGTCAGGACATAGTTGATATATTACTTCAATACTGGAAGAAGTTTTTTGTTGATTTCTATTATTTCAATATCCTAAAGTGTGGCACAGTGGCCTTATGGTAATCAATCCATGCCAGGCTGAAATTTTACATTTATTTTTGTCTCCTTCAATGACCTGCAGGTCACCCGTAAGTTTACTCTATAACTCTGTACGTCCTTTCAGCATCAATTTTACTTCTCATGTACAACCATCAGGTCTTGGGACACAGAATATAAATATGAGAGCTTTACAGGTTGTCAACATACATTTTAATTTTGAAAATCTTTTATATTTTATATTGAGAGACTTGAAATTCATGGAATTGATCAGTGCTCCTTGTCTTTATTTCTATTTTCATTTTTTAAAATAAAATGATTAAATGTCATTGATATGAGTTCATGTGGTAAATTATTTATCACACTTACTATTGATATATCTGAACAGGTTTTATACAGATTTTGATGGAAGTTTCTCCTTACATTTATATTATGTCACATGGCATTACTTCCTATATCTAAATAATGTCAAAATATTTTT
Organism: Octopus sinensis; assembly: GCF_006345805.1. Classification (NCBI taxonomy): domain Eukaryota; kingdom Metazoa; phylum Mollusca; class Cephalopoda; order Octopoda; family Octopodidae; genus Octopus; species Octopus sinensis. Next base: position 100,679,907 of record NC_043001.1, on the reverse strand, counting down.
TTCTGTTCACATTTCTTCCACATGATATCACCTAATTTATATTAATATAATAAAAGGTTTTCATGTACAAATCAAACAACCAAATCTGTTTGAAGAGGTCCTTACATCTTTCAAGACAACTGGTACGCCTTGTTTTGTCAATTATTTTGCTCTTCAGTTCTCCACTCAGATCTCAGCTTTGTTCTTTTGATGTATTTTTAAGTAGCTTTGACAACCTTGTAGGTTTTAACATTAGTCTTCAAAAATGATGTATTCTTCCCTTTTTATGATTTTCTTGACTCACAGAGTTTCATTCAACTTCTTCTGTACCCTGCTTTTTTGGTTTTGCTGGAATAGCAGAGTTTATTTGGGATATCTTCAGTATTACCGTATTCAATGTTACTTATATACTATTGTAAATACTAAATAACAAATGAAATTGTTTAATACCAAGTGTTGGCAGTTGTCTCTTTATGTAACCTTACTTGTGTATTGTGTTTCATCGTAGGGTGCCAAGAGCACCATCCGAGCATGATCATTGCCAGAGCAGCCATCTGGCGTCCATGCCGGTGGCACGTAAAAGGCACCGTTCAAGCATGATCGTTACCAATGTTGCCTTACTGGCACCTGTGCTGGTGGCATGTGTAAAAAGATTCGAGCGAGGTCATTGCCAGTACTGCCTGACTGGCCCCCATGCCAGGGCCATGTAAAAAGCACCCACTACACTCTCGGAGTTGTTGGCGTTAGGAAGGGCATCCAGCTGTAGAAACTCTGCCAGATCAAGATTGGAGCCTGGTGCAGCCATCTGGTTCACCAGTCCTCACTCAAAATCGTCCAACCCATGCTAGCATGGAAAGCGGACGTTAAACGATGATGATGATGATGATGATGTTGTTTTAAAGAAATTTTTTTGCTCTTGGCTTACTGAAATATTTCATGGTAATATTTTGTATTGTGGTTGGTGCGTCTTCCCTGTGATTTTTGTCTCAGATAATTCTGTAATATTTTTTAGAGCATTCCTGTGTTTGATTTATTCCAACTTGAAAGAAAAAAAAAATGAAACAAACCAACAAAAATAAACACAAAGTAGATAATCAAATAATCGCATGATTAGTTTTTTTGTTTCACTTGTTTGTTATTTTCTAGAAAGTTCCAGTTTTAGTTTATCGTTCCTTTGCTCATAATTTTGATTGTCTTTTTTTTTTATTTGATTGACTGACACTAGCAGTTGACAGTAGCTTTCATTTAACTGGGGAATCTTTTGAATAATGATTTTTGGTTGGTACTGCATAAGATATGTGCAGTTATTGCATTGATACTAAAATACAGCATTTGGGTTCAATTGAATTCCCCTCCTTCTTGTTTCTAAAGTTGGTACAATGTTGGATGAAATAGCTTATGGCATTTAAATATTCTGAGTTTGAATCCAGTTATGACCGAATTCCTCTTTAATCTTCCTAGAATCAATAAAATGAATACCAGCCAAAAACAGGGGCCAAATTCACTCCCTCTTTCAACCTTGTAGTATCATGACTTACAGCCCAAACTTTAGTTTATTTAGTAAGTATCTCTACAGCTCTCAATTTATGGTTTCCTAATTCTCTTTTGCATTTCCTAATTTGGTTACGGTTGAGGAATTTGCTTCAGTTCAGAGCCATGTGGTTAGAAATTCAATCTTCACTAAATGAATGTTGTCAATTAATATTCTATATCAAGCATAGAAAACAACTTTTTACATGAAGCAGACTCCATGAACCATGGATTGTCTTCAGGTAAGATGCTCTACTAAAAAAATTCAAGGTAATTTTTTGTTAGGTCTGTTATTCAGAAAGTTTTGTGGGCCACAGTTTGGCCATGATTATTCTATACAATAGCAGTGGGTCGACCAATATGATGTGAGTGGAATTGGCAGACAAAAACTGTAGAACAGTTCTATAGTTAAGAAATGAGAAAGTATGTACATTATTTACATTATTTACATTCGACAGATATTTGTCCTCATCTTGTTTGTTGTTAACACAACATTTCAGCTGATATACTCTCCAACCTTCTTCAGGTGTCTTGGGGAAATTTCGAACCTGCGTTCTCATTCCTAAGGTATTTTTCAATGTTATTATTATTATTATTATTATTATTATTATTATTATTATTATTGCTAGTGTTCAAATCACTGCTTGGAATCAAACTCGGAATCTTGGGGTTAGTAGCCTGCACTCTTAACCACTCTTAACTGGGCTCTTAACCACGCCATATGCCAACAAGAGCGCAGGCTACTAACCCCAAGATTCCGAGTTCGATTCCAAGCAGTGACCTGAACACTAATAATAATAATAATAATAATAATAATAATAATAATGATAATAATAATAATAATAATAACATCAAAAAATACCTTAGGAATGAGAACCCAGATTCAAAATTTCCCCAAGACACCTGAAGAAGGTTGGAGAGTATATCAGCTGAAACGTTGTGTTAACAACAAACAAGATGAGAACAAATATCCGTTGAATGTGAATAATGTAAAAAACTGAACAAGTCTGCTGTTTGTGTGTGTATGTGGGAGGGGGGAGCACGAGTGTATTTGATTTCTCCTTGCCTTTTTGTGTTCAATGTCTGTAAACAAAACAACGGCCTCCCTATAAAATACAGGCCATGTTGTATGCTTACATTCAACTATGAAAGCACATTTTGGTGCTTTGATATGACTTGGTATGTTGCACAATCTTTATAAACAAAAATACTGTGTCCAAGTATTTGATAAACTAAAGAATTATTATTTTGCTTTGAAACTGGTGAGGGTTAGCAACAGGAAAGGCATCCGACTCAAGAAAATCTGCATCAGCAAATTCCATCTGATTCGCTTAAACATGAAAAACTGGACATTAAAAATCGAGGATTTGACAAAATGATTTTTTTTTCTTTCTCAGATGAAAGTATTTTCACCATCTCACAATCCATACCACCATCATCATGACCATCCCCATCATTGCTGCCACTACTGTTGTTACCTCACCTCACCTCTACCACCACCACCACCACCACCACTGCTGCTGCTGCCATCACTGTCACTACCGCTACCACTACCATCCAAAAGATCCAAACTTGGAACAATAATTCATGGACAATGAATTCAAAACACTTAGCAAAGCAAATTTCAAATCTGAGAATACTGTTCTTTGGTTCTGCATCTAGTTATTACCCGAGAAAATTCTTGTTTCATTTTAAGATTAAGATTATATGAAATAGAATCTTTCACCTACTGTAAAAATCAAAGGAAACGGTAAAGGAAAAGGATTTAGATATTTTGCTTTAGCAGTTAATAATGTTCTGTTATCTTTGATCATGGGACTAAAAGAAACACAAATATTTATATCATTGGAAAATAAACAAGTACTTTTCTTATATCAAAAACAGGAGCTATGTCCATTTTGTCGTTGCTCATTTCTGCAAAGAAACTCAGATATATTAAAGTCTATTACTGAGGCATAAAAATTATTTGCTATTTCATATTAAAAATTACTGTGATTTCTATAACTTTGGCTTTTCATCTTACTGGTTAGCTAAGTACTAATATTCAAGTCTATAAACTTATTTAAGCATTTATGTATTAAAGGCATTGAATTCCAAAAGTGTCTTTTATTGTAGATTGATCTGAGGAAAATTTCTATTCTTTTCCTGAAGTCTTTCTATAAAAGCCTCCCTATGTAGCTTGTAATGAATGAAGTATCATAACTTGGATTTTTACCATTGTGGAAATCTTTTATGATTGAACTGTCATCTGGGCAACAATTCATATGACATTCTTGGATGAAAGTTATAATTTTTCAGAGTTGGCAGTCTAGCTATCAAGTATATTTTGAATTCTAGTATGTCTTTGAAGGTTTCAACACTATAAAAGTTGGCTCGGAATTTCAATTCATTAGATGAATTGAACAAATTCTAACAGTTGTGCTCCTGCTAATATTGAAAGTATCTTCAGATTGTAAAGCAATATTCAATTCCTTTAAATCAAAAGAATCATGTTCCTTGATGTTAGAAGACATTTCAATTATTTTCTTTCAAATTATGTTAATAGAAAATTGAATTTTAGTAATTTCTTGTTCTGTTTCACCCAGACATTGTTCTCAAATTGAATGGCAGGTTGCAAAAATAAGTAAGATAGCTATTGTATTAACTTTCGTTCGTTGCGTTGGTATTTGTGGTGATTTATAAAAAGTAATCTAAGCTTTGTTAGGTACTTTCTAATTTTTTAATAGCTTGCTTGTTTTGTATCTTGTTCAAGTGTCTTTTGAAATAGTTGAAAATCTTTATTCCTATGACTCGCATGTTTAGTAGTTAAATGTCTTTTCAATCTTCCTGAAACAATAGCATTATTTAAAAGATTTTGCCAGAAACAATGTGCTGTGGAAGAGTGCAGAGTTTCCATCTGAACCAACAAAATGTAAGAGTTAAACTGCAATCCAAAAACATTGGTGGATTGTTGGTTTAGTCGTTTAGTCGTTGAGTTGAGAAGTCATTTGTAATTACAACTTTGAAGGTCATGGTTTCTTCTCATAACTTTTATTATTGTAACAGATTTTAAGATGGCAAATGGAGTTGAAATGGCAACATACACTTTGTAAATATACAAATGCTAATCAAATGAAACCCATTTTTAAATGTCATAATTCCTTTGTAAAAAAAATGTTACACGTAATTTATGCATTAACAGTTCCTAATTAGGAAATAGAAATGAGCCAAATATTTAACATCAGTTAAAATTGAGAAACGTCATACAGCAGAGAAGACTATATCTCCATGCGGAGAAATATTAAGGAATGTGGTTTCTTTTTTCCAGTGGCATTTGAAGAATCTTCTGGAAACAAATAAAGGCATATGCCTTAATTTATGCTGATCTCCTTTATCTTTAATCTTTTACTTCATACAGTCATTAGACTGCGACCATGCTTGGGCATTGCCTTCAGGGATTTCAACTCAATAAATAGACCCTAGTACTTATTCTAGTGGTCTTGTTTATCAAACTGTTAAGTGATGGGGATGTAAATGCACCAACACAGGTTGTCAGACAGTGGTAGGAGGACAAACACAGATACAAAGACACAAACATATGCATAGACACTCACACACACCCCATGGGATTCTTTCTGTTTTTGTCTACCAAATTTACTAACAAGGCTTTGGTTGGCCCAAGACAATAGTAGAAGACACTTACCTAAGGTTCCATGCAGTGGAACTGAACCTGGAACCATGTGGTTTTGAAGCAAATTTCTTACCTCATAGCCATTCCTACACCCATTCATACTCATGCATGGAAGCATAAAGATAAAAGATTCTTAAAGAATATGTTGTCAATCATTGTCTCAGCAGATTCTATTTGTACCATCTAAAATAAAACAGATGTAGACTGATATTTAGTTAAACATTACATCTACATCAATAACCATTATGTATCATTAGTTCCAAGAAAAACACAAATGGTGTGACAGAGACAATGCAAAGATATTTGCCAACTTCCATATTTTCTCAAAAGATCTTCAATATTAACTGAAATCACTTGTAGAAGTTATTGGCAAAAGTGGTTGCCGGAAAGAAATTTGACAAATTCTGAATTTGAAAGTCTGATCTCATGAATAAATATTTGTTCCATTTATTATACACAGAATAAATGTGGGAAATATCATTAATTAAATTTGTTTAACAGTGATCAAATTTACTTGTTTCTCGATCATGGTAAAACTTAATTTTACAGCCAACTATTCAAGGTGTCCCAAAATTAAGGTAACCAACTTTTTTCAATTTTGCCAAAGCAAAATATTGTCATATTTCAGGTCTGAGTGTTGCAATGCAATCGTAAAGGAAGCACAATTATCACACTACCACATTTATTCGATATGACCACCTCTGTTTCAAATTACAGCCTTAAGTCTAGGTGTAAATGTTTCACATGTGGCACACAACTGTTCTTGTGGAATCAAAGCCCATTCCTAGCACAGTTTTGTCTTCAGAGTGATAAGCAAAGCATGAGAAGAGCTTGACCCTTGTCTCCAAAATGGATCGAACAGAAAGACCCAACGGGTTGAGATCAGGGCTTCTTGAGGGCCATACATCCTTGCCTATGAATGAGGGAATGTTTCTTGAATCCAGTGTTGTTTCTGGATGATACTGAGTCCTTAAAACTTTTCATTCGCCCATGGAAGCAGTTCAGCTTCCAGAATGTCATTAATATATCGTTGGGTGTTAATTTTAATTACCAAAGGCACAAAAACGAGGGGTGACCTCCCAGGGATGTCACAACCACTCAAACCATTACGACTGTGGATTTTCACGTCGATTTATGAGTCTACCGTCGATGGAGCAAGATACACTCCAAAGTCGGTCATTCTGATGGTTTACTGTCTGTTTGAGGTCAAATTATTTTTCATCGGTAAACATCAGATTGGGTAGCGTATCTTCAGCAATCTGATGCAGGATAAAACAATTTATCTCCAGTCTCATGGCTTTATAAACTTGTGTGAGCTCATGATGGCAGATCATCTTGTAGGGGTGGGTCCTGAGATCCTCCTTCGGCACTTGCTACATCAATGTTCAGCTTATTTTTGCAGCCAGTTTTCTGACGGAATGATGAGGATTTCACTGTATCTTTTCTCTGGTATTTTTGATAAGCTAAGGGGTCCACACACTTCTTTTTTGGCCAAGTTCAGGTCGATCAATGGTGGAACCAGTCTCTTGAAATTTCTTGACAATTTTCCAGACTGTTATTTTACTTAATTTTAAATTTTTTTGCTTTAACTGTATTACTTTCATCTACTCTGTGGAGGGTTATGATAGTATTTTGGTCTATAGCCATTATCTAATCTATAAATCTGAATTTATTTAATCTGAAACAAAAAGAAGACACACTAAGCTTTTATAACGATGTGTAATTTTCATATTTTATCTCCTTTATTGATAGTTATTAAAGCCCAAAACTTCGGTTGCCTTAATTTTGGGACACCCTGTATTCATAGTGTTTATAAGAATACAATTTTTTTCCCCATAAAATACAGAAACAAAAGAAAATGGTGGATATTTGTGCTATAGTATAGAGTTGGGTGTATAGATTGTGTGAACTCTTCTGGAGGGTCACCTGTCTGGTTGATATAGACAAAGGTACGCTACATTTAAGGAAGGAAGAATGATATTTAGAGCTACACTATGGATTTTGTTGAGAAAGAATAATCTTCCTTGCCAGATACTGTTAACAACACATGACAGAAAGTGTGGGAAGTTATAAATTGTGGGTCCTCTGGAATGCATGTGGAGGAATCTCTGCTGTGAGGTTCTCTAGGGTATAGCAGATATGCGATGTTGATTGTGGTATCCCTTCTTCTACAGAAGATGCTACCTGGATAGCAGTCTAGTTAGTCATTACTTGTTCATGTGAATCTGTTCCTACCAGCCTAATAAGACATTCCAATGGTGATGGGAATGAAATTTTGGTACCACACAGAATGGCCAAACTCCATGCTACACTGCTAGATCTGTTGGCAAAATTAATTGATCAAGAGGTTTGTAGAAAAGTTCAGTGAGTTGTTTGGCCATAAGGAACGAAGGAATTAATGGTTTAATACATTGCCCGTTATTTGAGAGTTGTTATTTTATAGGCTGTGGGAATGCTTTTGAATAACTCTTGTAAGAATAAGAGAAAAGGTAATCATAGAATATGTAACAGCACCAAGTCCAACTCGCTGTCAGTTTATAACATCCAGTTCATTTATATCAAGTTTGCTTTTGTTTAATTTATTGGCCATAGAATTGGTTGAAACAGAGTTGTGGAATGAATGCTTCTTTCCCGATTGAAGCACAAACTGAAGGACAGAGACAGAAGTGAAGGCTAATGGAATTCCAGTCAGTTATTCTGCTGCTGCTGCTGTTTACTGCATTGCACTGTATCACTCTGTGGTATTATTTACCACTAGCTGCCATGGTGTCTTGATCATTTGGTGCATTTGTCACAAACAACTTCTGTATCCATGAATTTCCTATTAGAATTCAACAAATTCTTGTATTTCTTCAATTGATGGTTTTGCTTATAATTAGCTTTCCTTTTTGTTATTAATTCAATAATATTATTTTGATTATATTTCTATTTTTTCAGTAAATTAACTGTGCTTCAAATAATTTTCACAACCCATTGTGAAACTATGTATTTTTTGCTTTAATGCCATTAACAGAGACAAATAACAATAATAATTGAAGAAGAAAAGAAAGAAGGATCCTTTGGATAGAACCACATCAGCTTTTATGTTGTCATTACAAATAAAAAATATATTGGTGAAAAAAGAGATTTTATAGAACAGCTTTAAAAAGCGACAACAACTAGAATCTAGTAAAATACTTCAAATGAGTTTCAGAGTTTCTTGTGAAAAACTAAGGTCAATCTTAATTGAGCTGGCTTTAAAAGCATGCTAGCCATGACCATCCAGTTTATATTTTATTTAGAAAAAAGTGCATCTTTGAGTCTGTTACACAATTTATAACTGACACTCCATCAGTTAGGATGGCAAGTGTTGTTCCAGTTGATTGAATCAATGGAACAAGCCTGTTTGTGAGATTAACATGCAAGTAGCTGAGTACTCCACAGATACATGTACCCTTAACATAGTTCCAAGGAAGATTCAGTATGACTCAGAATGTGACAAGGCTGGCCCTTTGAAATACAGGTACAACTCATTTTTGCCATCTGAGTGGACTGGAGCAATGTGAAATGAAGTGTCTTGCTGAAGGACCCAACACACAGCCAAGAACCAAATTCATGAATTTACAATCATGAGACAAAAACCCTGACCCCTAAACCACATGCCTTCATAGCTTAATGTATGCATTCTATAGCAGATTCCAAAATACAAACTTCCACAGCAGGTTTCCTAGTTTCAATCGATTAAACTTAACCAAAGATTTCTGGGAGTAAAAATATCCAAAAAAAGAAACAAAAAAAGGTTGTTGGTGGGTGATTTAATATTTGGCTTAGTTTTTGGCAAACTCAATCCAGTTTCTTGTTCAATGACAAAAACAAGGAATCTAGTCATTGAGATCCATATAAATCTGTCAGCAGAGTTTTGAGTTCAGGGCACAGGTGAAATGTGGATTACATTTAAAACTGGTGAATACGCATCTTATTTCCATCTTTTACTCATTTCAGTAATTAGACTGCAGCCATGCTGCTAAGTTACAGGGATGTAAACAAACCACCTGCAGTGGTGGTGGATAAACATAGGCACAAAGGCACACACACAGGTGTGTGTGTGTGTGTTTGTGTATGCATATGTGTGTGTATGTGTGTGTGTGTGTATATATATCTATATATATATATATATACACACAACAGGCTTCTTTCTGTTTCCATCTACCAAATCTACTCACAAGGCTTTGTTCAGCCCAGGACTGTAGTAAAAGACACTAACACAAGCTGACATATAGTGGGAGTGAACCTGGAACCATGTGATCAGGAAGAACCAGACTTCATACCACACAGCCAGGCCTGCACTATGATTTATGTTGGGGTTATGTACATGTACATGCTGTATATTTGATGTGCTTCGATGAAATATAACAGAATTAAAGAACTAGAATGGTTCATAAAGAATTAAATTCTTTAACAAAAGTTGTTTCTTTGCCTCTTGCAGAAGAGCTAGTCTTCCTCAGAATCATACATTCATGCCATTCCATTCTGTTGCTTCTTTGTGCTATCCTGTCTAAAATTACCTCATCCAAGACGAACTTAATAATTTTTGAAATTTTAAGGTATGGTTTGAAGAAAACTTAGCAGTTATTTCTAACAGATTCAATGACCATGTAGAGGCTTTCTCACTGGATTCTTTTGTCATTGTGCAGTTCTTCTGTAGCAGTTTTTATTGACTTTGTTGTTTTTTTTTGTTGTTTTGGAGGCTTCTGTGACTGCTTTCCATGCTATTCTGGTGACTACCATTACTAGTTCCAATCACTATTTCCTTTGCTGTTGGCACAATTGTTATCGTTGTTGTTGTTATTGTTACTGCTGTTGTTGTTGTTGTTGTTGTTGTTGTTGCTATTGCCATTCATCAATATCACTGATAACAAACTAAACTTTCTGATAAACAAAAAGGAAAAAGACAAAAGCCAAGCGGGTGAGATAGAGTCCTTGTAAATTGTTAGGTTTTAACCTGATTATGTTGAAGAAACAGAATATACTAATCTTAAATGTCAAATATAAATGGTGTCAGTAAATCAAAGTTAATTGTCACACTCTTATTTGTTAGTGATTCTTTGAAGTTTACTTGTAAATTAATGGTGTTTCTCTGGCATAAGTTTTGTCACTATCTCAGCTGACTAGAATGTCACATCCAGGCTGGAGTGGTAACAGAAATGATAAAAGATAGCATTCAAAGGAGATTATACATCACTCGTGATTACTCTATACATTATTTAAAAAAGGCAAAATTACATTCAATAACAATAATAATAATAACAATAATAACAATAATAATAATAACAATAATAACAATAATAATAATAATAATAATAATAAATAGAGGTAACTCAAATGTGGAATCTAAAAACAGAAACAATTCCTATCATAGTAAGCGCATTAAGTATGATAAAAAATATTCAGACAAATACATAACAAAATCACCAGAACTTACAAATATATATAACATACAGAAAATTGCACTATTGGGCACTGCACACATCCTACGCAGAACACTTTCAATACTTTCAAAACCATCAGATCATCACAAGAAATCACAACACATACCCAAGGCACACAGAGCTGCACTCGGTAGTGAAGTGAAAGCACAATATAAAAATAAAACTACTGAATAATAATAATAATAATAATAATAATAATAATAATAACTAACAAATATAAGCAAACAGAAAATAAATGATGGTAAAGTATTTGTAAAATTTACAGTGTCTCACCGCAATGCACCGTGGGCTGGTCGAGACAATTGGTGCCTCTCATTTGCTGTGACTTCCATTTTGAGATTACCTTATCTCCTGCATTCTTTGTCTTTTTTTGACCTAAGTGAGCTATTCCCAGCCAAAGAGCTTAGAAGGAAAGGAATGAATCCCTGCCGTGCAAAGAATGGTATGTACAAATCAAAACATTATTTTAGTTATGGAGTAGTATTAATGATTTTGATAATAAACATATGCTGGACACAAAGACAATCGCTAAAATGTATACATGGTCTGGTTACCTCACTCAAATCTCTTTAAAAAACTTTATAATTACAGTAACATATGAGGGAAACAAACGACATTTAAAACAATCGGAAAGCTTACTAATGTTGTCTCATAATGTTTAATGATCACTTTTGGCGACTTCCATATATAAATTGCTAATCTCTTTTGCACAAATGTTGACTTAATGTGTGTATGTATGTACGTCTCTACTCTATTGACATTATCCAGAGACAGGCCGAGGCAAGATGCCTGGTGCCAATATGAGTTTTTTTTAAATATATATTTATATGTATTTTTATTTGGAAGTCCTGTGGCGATGGGAAGGTGGTGAAGTATACAGACCTGAGGGGTTGGAAGCATGGAGTTAGCGACCTGCACATAGGTGGGCCATGTTAGATACAAAGTCATCTCCTACTTGCCCAAGACAGCAATGGGATTCAATTGCTGCATGGGTGTCTGAACAGCTCCATTTGGGGAGGGCACAGCCCACTTGGAGTTTGGGGAGGTTCTAGAAAGGGTGAACCAAAATTTGCCTGTCTTTCTCTTTGTGGTCAGTTTAGTGCAACTGACGGATGTCCATCCTGCACTTGAAAAGCAAAGAGAATACTTATAAAATCTGGTTGGAACTTGAATATTTCATGTTGGAATGCGTGCACTCTGTTGGATAACAAGAGCGACTGTAGGCTTGAAAGATGCTCTGCTGAACCATTAAAACACTGATATAGCTGTAATTTCAGAGATTCATATAAAAGGTGATGGTCAGCTTCAGGAAGTAGGAGGTGGATACACCTTTTTTTGAAAGGGGAAACTGAAGGAGGAGAACAGAGAGGCTGGTGTTGGCTTTGCAGTTTGATCTGAAATCCTTAAGAAGTTGGAGGAGCTTCTTGTTCCTATAAATGATCGTCTAACGACTCTACGTTTGCACCTGAGAGGTGTGTGGTTTGCTGCTCTAATAAGTGCCTAGCACCTACAATGACCAATTGTGATGAAGATAAAACTATTTTCTGTCCTCAGCTGAGAGCCATACTTGGGAAAATCCCCAACTCTGATAAAGTCATTCTACTGGGGAATTTCAATGCCAGGGTTGGAACAGATTGGCAGACGTAGAACTCTCTTGGATGTTTTGGTACAGGGAAGATGAATAGCAATGGTCTCATGCTGCTGAAGCTTTGTGATGAACATGGGCTCTACATTGCAAGCACTCGTTTTATGCACAGAGGTGATCACACAACAACGTGGATGTACCCAAGGTCTAAAGTTTGGCACTTGCTGGATTATGTCTTCACTCGCAAGTGTGACATCTACAACATTTGTAATGTCTAGTCTTTTCATGGTTTGGAGTGCTGGATAGACCACAGCCTGGTGTGAGCAAAGTTCCTGATGATGATCAGAATGAAAGAAAGAAGAGATCCAGTTGCCATTCCTTGGAGTCTGAATGTCCATAAGATATATGATGCTGTGGTGAGGAAAGAGTTTCAGAATTGTTCATCTAGCATTGAAAATACTACAGCATGGGAAGATTTTTGAGACCAGGTTTTTCACTGAGATATGCTACTGCCAGACACAGAGACTCGTTTGATGAAAATGATGCTGAACTTCAGTGACTGCTGGTCATAAAGTGCCATGCCCACAATGTATAGTAGTGCAGAGGACTTTCAACTGTGCAGTAAAATCTAGCACTTGCCCACTACAACAGTGTAAAATCACTACTGCAGCGATCTCTCAGGAAGATGCAGAACACTTGGCGGGAGGATCTTGCAATGGAAACCTGTCATTAGAAATGGCCATAATGGATTGACACCAGTACCTCTACTGTTACTTATATATATTTGTGTATATATATATATTTCGTTTTGGATTTATAAGGCACAAAAGGAAAATGACTCTCCCCAGACACAACAGTATATATATATACACACATACATGCATATATACATATATGTATCTATTTGTACCTTCTATGTTCAAGTGGTAACAAAAATTTTTGAAAGGCTACAGGCATAATTCTTTCATCCAGAGCCACCAAGTAAAAGGAAGACAAGAAAAAATGTGCTTTCGATGCAGTCACTCAATTTGTAGGAAAAAAGAACTAAATTTCCCTCAAACCATGCCCCGGAAGCTTGGAAAGAATAGCATATTGGATAATGGGGTCGTGAGTATATTGTACTGGGAAAAAGATGGGATGGTCTTATCTGGATTGTCTTTCATCATAGATCTGCTGAATCAGAGCTGACCTGGAACAGAAGGATAGCAATATCAACAAACGCAGAAGCATGCTGATTGTAATATCACCACCACCACCACCACCATGGCTGCTGCTGCTACTACTACTACCACCACTGCCACCACCACCACCGTCACCACCACCATGACAGCCTTTGCTTGCCTTAAGTAACAAACTACATACATACCTCTTTATTCAGCTCTTCTTTTCTTCCCTCATCCTTGGATCGTGCTCTAAATATCTTCTTCCATATTCCACCCCACCACTTAAAATGTTAATCCCTAAAATTATTTCCCATTCAAGGGCTTCCCCATCCCCTCATAGACATCAATCAACAGTTATTTCAACTGAGCATTCACCATGTCTGCCTCAACAGTCTAAGTCAATCTGATTTGATTAAAGTAAATGTTCTGCTTAGAAGTCAGGCACAGATAAACCTAAGCCTTGACTCCAGTTTTAAAGGATTAAGAAGGCCAGAGAGGAATCTTGTCCCCAGATAAGGTAAGGCTATCATCATAATATGACTTTCAAAGTTTGGCACAATGCCAGCAATTTCAGAGGAGTTGGGTAATTCGGTTACATTGATCCTGCTGTTCAGATGGTACTTATTTAATTGACCCAAAAGAATTGCAAGGTAAAGTCAACCTTGGCAGCATTTGAACACAAACACACAAACAGACAGAGCACTGCTAAGCATTTTCTCCAGCCTGCTAACAACTCTGCTAGTTTGCCACCTTTGGGTTATCATCATATTTCCAACAGACTTGGTACTTCCATCTATGATACCAGACATTAGGGTATCATCATAGCATTTTCACAGGTCTGGTAGCTATTCCATTGGAATAGGCTAACAAAGTCATCGACATTATTTACATTTGACAGATATTTGTCCTCATCTTGTTTGTTGTTAACACGTTTCGGCTGATATACCCTCCAGCCTTCATCAGGCATCTTGGGGAAATTTCGAACTTGGGTTCTCATTCCTAAGATAATTTTCGATGTTATTGTTATTATTATTATTATTATTATTATTATCATTATTATTATTATTATTATTATTATATTATTATTATTATTATTATTATTATTATTGAGCGAGGTCGTTGCCAGTGCCACTAGACTGGCTCCAGTGCAGGTGGCATGTAAAAAACACCATTTGAGCATGGCTGATGCCAGTACCATCTGACTGGCCCTCATGCCAGTGGCACGTAAAAGCACCCACTACACTCTCAGAGTGGTTGGCGTTAGGAAGGGCATCCAGCTGTAGAAACTCTGTCAGATCAGATTGGCACCTGGTGCAGCCATATGGTTTGCCAGTCCTGAGTCAGATCATCCAACCCATGCTAGCATGGAAATCGGACGTTAAATGATGAGGACAATGATGATGGTTCAGCTCACTGCCAGGAATCGAACTTGGAATCTTGGGGTTAGTAGCCCGTACTCTTAACCACTATGTCATATGCCCACGGGCAGTGTTCTGAATAATAATAATAATAATAATAGTAATAATAATAATAATAATATCATCAAAAAATACCTTAGGAATGAGAACCCAGGTTCGAAATTTCCCCAAGGCACCTGATAAAGGCAGAAACATTGAGTTAACAACAAGCAAGATGAGGGCAAATATCCGTCAAATGTAAATAATGTAAATAATTCCTCATCTCTTAAATATAGAAAGTCATCTACATTTAATCCGGTAGCTAGAAATGATATAATGTGTATGAATTTGATGTGAGGAAGCTTTAGTTTGAACTTAAAGTACCATATCTACTTGGTTAACTCTTCATAAGTGTGATAGTTCTATAAATTCTGAAATATTTAAAATATCTATTAACAAAACAAACAAATTAAAGAGAAGGGCTAAAGTAAAGAAAAAGAAAAATTTACTTTATAAAACCCACTCAACAGAAAGAAAATCAATCTTCTCCATTTATAAATTGTTTTTTTGTTTTTTCTTGGAACTAATTCTTCACAGCCAATTGCACAAAAACCAAAGAATAAGAATTATGTAAATAATATAAATCTTTGCCTCCAATATCAGTTTGATTCTTTATTGTAAAATAGAAACAGAAATAGGATTCTGCAACTGTGAATGCTCCGATTAATGAAATTGCAAACACAACAATATTACCAACAGCAATTGTCAGATTTTAATTTAAATACTGAGGATGGAGAAGAATATGGATCTCCACCCTTATCTCACTAACAACAACTAAACAGTAACAACAATATGTACAACAGCAATAACATGTACACACACACACACACTGCAGACACATATAAGTATGCACGTCTGTGCATTCATGTGAGTACATGTATGTTATATATGCGCACACATGCGTACACATGTATCATGTATGTTGTGTATGCGTGCACAAGTGTACTGGTACAAATACACACACACACACATACATATATATATATGCATGCACACACACACACACATGCATTCTACTATGTGCATTTCAAGAAGGAGCAGGAGGAGCAGGAGGAGGAGCAGAAGCAGGAGCAGAAGAAGAAGAAGAGAAGAAGAAGAAGAAGAAGAAGAAGAAGAGAAGAAGAAGAAGAAGAAGAAGAAGAGAAGAAGAAGAAGAAGAAGAAGAAGAAGCTGAGCAGAAATCGTTGTGTAGTCCCTTTAATATACGTGTTTTGTGTTGATTATATTTGAAATATAATTAGATTTGAAAAATCAAAGAAATAACACAAATATAATTGTAAGTACAAGAGGGATATGAAGAGAAAGGGCAACACGATGTTTTATATTGGCTAAATATTTATATTAAATTAAAGCTGGAAGTTAAGATTCGTATAAATAGTTTGAAGGTGGGGATAAGGAATACGGTGAGGGAGTTGATAGTGAGAGGGAATGTTAAAGATGAAGGTGGGTGGAGGAGGGGCAAAGGCAGGAGAGGAATATGGAAAGAAGCAGGGAAGACAGAGAAGAAGGAAGAGGAGGAGAAGGAGGAGGAGAAGAAGAAGAAGATAATGATGAAGGGCCAGCTCCTGTGAAACCATCCAACCCATGCCAGTATGGAAGGAAGACATAAAACGATGATGATGATGATGAAGTCTCTTTTGAACAAAAACGGAAGGTAGTGGTGATGGTGGTGATGATGGGGATGGTAGTGGTCGTAGTGGTAGTAGTAGTAGTAGTAGTAGTAGTAGTAGTAGTAGTAGTAGTAGTAGTAGTAGTAGTAGTAGTAGTAGTGGTGGTGGTGGTGGTAGTAGTTGTGGCAGTGTGAGTGGGTGGGGGTGTACTGATGCTAGACTTTGTAGTTGTGCTGCTGGTCATCGTAACAATGATAAAACATTGCTTTCCAGCCGTCCAATCTTGATCTGGCAGGGTTGGAGCCAGGTGCAGCCATCTGGTTTGCCAGCCCACAGTCAAAATCGTCCAACCCATCCTAGGGTGGAAAGCGGACATATACATACTTACACACACATACGTACACACGCATACATACATATACATGCATATATACATACACACACATACATAATACATTCATACAAAAATACCTTGTTGTTAATGTTAAAATTCCAATAATGGAGCCTTGGATCTAGGCTAGAAACTGGTTCTTTCTCTATTGGCAAGAAATCTTGAAATAAAACTGAATAATGACATACATACTGACATAACAACTGATGCAAAGCAACACTAGAAAATACTTGCCCAAGGTGCTAATCAATGGACTGAAGCCTTTGACCCTGTGATTATGAAATGCTCTTTTTAACCATACAGCAATGCCTGTGCCTATAATAACACTGGTCAACAAAATAAAAGCTTTTGTTTTCAGTTGGAGACGAAATTAGTGTCTTTGCAATATGGATGCTAATTCCAAATAGGACTTCAGTTTTATCCCAGCATATCTAATTTTTGAAATATGACAGTTTTATTGCCTCCAATTTTTATCAATACTTAAGGTGTATTAATTAAATTCTATACAAAATTTATTCCTTGAACCAAAGCACAGCATCCGTTTGATAATTCCTATTTAACTAATTAGATGTAGTCGAAGAATGGACGATATATGATTTATTTTTCAAGCATTGCAAGTTTACTTTTTCCTGTTTGTTCGATCAGGTGGATGCCAAATGACATCCAGCAATAATCAACCATCATTCTTTCATTTAAAAACATCTTGTTTCATGTCTACGGATTGGGTGAAGATCTTGATGGAAGGCATTCTTCTTGCTCATTACTTACCACAAGATTTTCTGGAAAGAAATCTTGATGATAAGAGGTGCATTTTACGTGGTTGGGGTGAGCAATGAAATGCATGGCTTTGCACACTTATTATGCAGTACAAGTTCCTTAAAGCTTCTTTGACAGAAGTCAGATATTCTATGAATGGGTAACAAGTCCGCAAATAATTCATTGATGGAATTTCAGTGTGAACCATCTACTTTAAAGAATGTTGCCAAATTAAAATTTTAGTTTTGATTGCCACTCACTTGCTCTTTCAAGGAACTTATTTTCCTCAAGTCTGAATGCAAAAAATTTCTTCTCTTTAGACTGGAAGACTTTTAACAAGAGCATTCAAAAAACCCTTCTTGGTTACAAATATTATTCAGGTATGTATTTAGAAATGTAGAAAGTCCAACACATTCAACATTTCCACCTTCATCACTGTCCAGTTGATCAACCACAGAAATTAGTCTACCATTTGAGAGAAAATAGGAATTGCTTCCTTCCCCATGCTGGTCTGCTGAGTTCATGTTTGGATAAATAATCGTGCGTTTGTTCTTTTCAGTAAAAAAAAAAACCCAGTTATGTTATCATTGCAAAAACAGCTGCCAGTATGATGATCTCTGTTCTCTTTAGAGAGTGGGGATGGCAAAAGTCATTGATTGTGTCTTTTTGTTCAAGCAGAACCGATTTAAAGTAGTGGAAACTGATTGTCTTGGCCATCTCTATGACAACCAAAATCCTCATTGTCATCTTGTGAAATTTCATAAAACCATTGTGATATTTCATCAAAAAATTGCAAGAAACATAGCATAAATGGTTTAGATGGTTTTCACATTCATTCCGTGTTCTGATTAAATAGTACTGAATTCAGAAAATATTTGAAAAAAATACAAAATATCTCAAATATAATTGTAATATAATTATTGGCCTGATCTTAAAATTTAAATGTGCTTCTAGCAAAAGCTAAAGACAACTTTGAAGTAAGAATCAAAACATTTTCTGGTCAACCCCAAATCAACTCTGATGGGAAATCTTTGTTTACCAGATTAATTGTATTATTGTCCCTGGTTTTATTTGCTTTGCCTTTTTTGAGGGTTGGGGATGTTATTAGAAGTAAGAACTCAAAAATTCATTGATGCACAAAGGAAAAAGTATGGAAGATGATTAAACCTTGTAAAACACCAGAATTAATAATATAAAGGTAAAAAAAAATCTTCTGATCCAAGAGTAGAAAGATAGATAGAACCATAAAGTGTGTTTATACTTGACATGGCCAAAATCTTTACTGGTGTCAAGGGTAAGAATACAGCTTTCATTAAATACCTCAACAGACGACCTATTGTGACAGACAGAAGAAATCAGCTTTATAACAATTTTTGAATTTGAACATTTTGTTTACTAGTTTGTTATTGTAAAAATACATTCCTTCAAAATATTTTATGAAAATTTATTTATTTCTCAACTCATTCTAGTTTGGTAAGTGAGTTAATTCCAGATGATAAGTTGACTTTATCAAGACACAGATTTCACTGCTGTATTCACTTATTTTGCTATAATAATATATATTATTTGATATCAAAGTCTTCAACGTACATTTATGAGCTGGGCATTCATATACAACAGTAGCCGTTTCATTTCATTATTTTTAGAAGACTAGTTAGTAGAGTCAAAGCATAATTAATATTGACTAAAATCAAAATGATTATCTTTAATATGGTATTGGCACATTGTGAATTTCTTCTCTTCCACCATTCTGGCAAGCTATCATTGATCAAAAACTAATGGCAATATTTCCTTGATCAAATAAGCTAGAAGGGACTATGGGGTGATGGTAGCAGTAGAACACCTTTCTTGGGGGAATTTGGGCTCAAAGTTGGACGTATTGATAGAAAATAACAAGATTGCATTTCCTTATTCTAGAACACAAACATACATAATTCACAATATGTTTATAAGTATACACATACACATTCACACACATGTGCATTCACACACATGTGCATGCACGCACATGCACACACACTCATACACATACACAGACACACAATCCTACCTATACACACTCCTCCACATACATCATAAAACACATTCGTGTTACAATATATGTATTGTAAAACACTCTGTCCACTGCTATGACTTATTATTAATAGTGTTCCAAACACTCCAATAATATTCTTGCCAAAAATTGATGAGTTACATTTCTTTTTTTGCCCTCCTTCTAGCATGTCCACAACAAGACTATCTTAAAATGTGCGTGGTCATTACTTTAAATAATTATAATTAGAAGAAAATGTGTCTAGAATCAATCAATTTCTACGCTGAAGCTAAATGTGTTAAAGACAATTTAAAAGTATGTTGTGGAAAGTAATATGAGAGGTGTAATTCAACGATTCGTTAAATGGGAATTGATTATTGGCCAGCGTTGTTGTTATTGGTAAATGTTGTTATTAAAAGTATACAAGAAAGTCTTAAAAGACAAAATTGTTGGTTTAATGCAAAAATGGATTTTAGATGGTGAGATATGTGTTCCTATCTTTATGAGGTATTTGATTCTGTCTCCTGGCAAGGCAATTCACTGATTCTTTAATTTTGGTTATTTGGAGTCAATTTATTCATTCATTAAATTCTTGGGGTTGCTTAAAATTGGCTTTACCCTTCCCCTATTCTTTGCATGCCAAATGGCGTTTTAATCCAGTAATGCTGATGGGAATTTTACAACAGGAGAAAAATGTTCAAACAAAATGTAAAAATTATCTGTTCTTTATCTTTTACTTGTTTCAGTGATTTGACTGTGGCCATGCTGGGGCACCGCCCACCTTGAAGAATGCTTAGTTGAAGGGATTGACCCAAGGACTTATTCTATCGGTTTCTTTTGCCAAATTGCCAAGTTATAGGGACATAGACACATCAACACCAGTTGTGAAGTGGTGGTGGTAGGGGGACGAACACAAACACAAACACACATAGGACAGACTGCTTTCAGTTTCCATCTGCCAAATCCACTCAGCTTTGGTCAACCTGGGGCTGTAGTACAAGACACTTGTCCAACGTTCTACATAGTGAGACTGAACCCAGAACCATTGGCTGAGAAACAAGCTTCTTAGCACCTAGCCACACCTGCACCTCTACACTCATAATTGTTCACTCTCTAAATTTCATGAAAGTTTTGCAAAACATTCCTGTCAATGTTGTGGTTCTGATATGAAGTTTGGGTGTTCTGATGCCATGTCCTTTTTTCTGAATATTCAGCTTTAACTGCTTGTGAAGACCTGTTGAGGCAAGTGAAATCAAAATCAAAATCAATTCGATGACTGGCATCCGTGCTAGCAGGGTGCAAAGAGCACCATACGAGTGTGATCATTGACAGAGCAGCTAACCGGCTTCCATGCCAGTGGCACATTAAAAAGCACCATTCGAGTGTGATTGTTACCAGCGTCGCCTTACTAGCACTTGTGCCAGTACTAGTAGGGTGCCAAGAGCACCATCCGAGTATGATCGTTGCCAGAGGGCACCATTCGTGCGTGATCATTACCAGCATCACCTTACTGGCACTTATGCCAGTGGAATGTATAAAAAGATTCGAGTAAGGTCATTGCCAGTACCGCCTGACTGGCCTCCATGCAGGTGGCACATAAAAAGCACCCACTACACTCTCAGAGTGGTTGGCTTTAGGAAGGGCATCCAGCTGTAGAAACTCTGCCAGATCAAGTCTGGAGCCTGGTGCAGCCATCTGGTTCACCAGCCCTCAGTCAAATTCATCCAACCCATGCTAGCATGGAAAGTGGATGTTAAACGATGATGATGATGATGAGTCTCCGTAACACCCAGGCTGTTTGATCCATAAGGAAGGTGGGTGACTGAGGTGACAGTGTGAATACTGGTTCAGTAAGCTGATTGATAAACTTTATCTGAGCTATGGCCCAGTGGAGGATCTACTGTTTTCAGATTCTAATATAACATGAAAATGAAACTGTATTAAGTGGTGATCCTTTCGTTGTCTGACCTGTGTATCAAAATTATTTTAGAACTTATTTTATATCCAATTTAAAATAGTTTTATGTAATTTTATAGTATGCAAGAATGTGTGATGTTTGTTTGTTTCTTTAGAGCAAGGAAGCAAATTCAACCAAAATAGTGTTTGAACATCTACAGAGACCAGAGTTGGTGGAGAAAACATTGGAGTTTGGTCAGAGTGTTTGCATCAATGGAATGGACTCTGGCTACTGGCATAAAAATGATTGGCCTCCCAGTAAATTTATGGAATCTATTTTATTGAAACACTCTGAAAGAGATGAAAGTCTCATTGGAATCTGATGGGATTCCAGTGCAAAATGAAATTCTCTCAGGGAACTGTGAGGGTTTTAACCCCCTTTTCTTTTTATTTGTATCAGTCATTAGACTGCAACTATTCTAGAACCCTAGCCTTTAGGATTTTTTATGAATGAATTAATCCCAGGACTTATGTTTTACTCATTTTCTTAGTCTCTTTTGCTGAACTGTTAAGTTATGGGGACATAAACAAACCAGCCCCAGTGCAATTCCTGGTCTTGCCAGTTCCTCTCAAGCTGTTCAACCCATGCCAGCAGGAAAAATGGACGTTAAATGTTGATGATGATGATGATGATGATATATATATATTATTTATTAAAAAGCATCAAAGTATCACAAAAGCTGTTAGTCAGAGTTTCATGTTCCTGTTCATCAGACAGTTTTGTTTAAATAAATGTCTGGTGAATGGAAACATGAAACTAACGTGAAACTCCGAGTAGCAGTTTTTGTGATATTTTTGCTGCTTTTTAATAAAGCATATTACTCTACCTCTGGTGTTCGAGTACTATTTTTTCCACCTTGTTTCACATTTATGTGCTTACTCCGGTATATATATAATTGTTATTCTACCAATTATATACGTTTTTATTTCTTTTTTGCAGTTTACTTAATCATTGATATTTTATTGTTATTTTAATTTTAATATTTCTATTATATGTAATTTTCTAGATGGTGTAATTTAATTGTTCATTTTGAAGTGATAAAAGGTGGGTTTTTTCAAATTTTTTTTTAATATATATATTATATTGTGTGAAATTTGATTTAGTATTTCTAAATTGAATTTTTTTCCCTGTAAGTTTGGATTTATATTCCCTCAAATAATTATTATATATATATACATACATATATATATATATATATATATATATTATATATATATATGTATATATATATATATATATATATATATATATGTATATATATATATATATATATATATATATATATATATCTATCTATCAATCTATTTATCTATCTATATATATATATATATATATATATATATATATATCTATCAATCTATCTATCTATCTATATATATATATATATATATATATATATATATATATGCATATATATTTAACTTTCAGTTTCTATCTACCAAATCCAGTGACATGATTTTGGTCAGCCCAAGGTTAAAATAGAAGACACTCACCCAAGGTGCCATGCACTAGGACTGAACCTGGAACCATGTGGTTGGAAAGCAATTTTTTTTGCCACTCAGCTATGTCTGTGACTATAGAATCCAAATCTCCTACAAATCCTATTTTCCTTGTTAGAAACACTCCTTAAACGATGTATTCTTAAATACTCCTAAATCGATGGACATGACTCATTGATCAATGGTAAGGAGGCTACATGTTGAAAAACAACTCAACACTCTTTTAAAATGTCCTATTATGAAAATTTGTTGATTTTAAAATAAACAATTTTATTGGTACCAATGTAAGTAAAATATTAACAGAGAAAATACCATCTGTAGAAAAATACCTTTAAAATGACTATATTGCACTGAGGAGATTTAATATGGCTGAAACATGTCCAGAGTTGTCACCATACTGTAAAGATTTTCATCTCCACACACATACACACTACACTGCACTCAATTTTTAGTTTGGTGTTGTCTCATTTGCTTTTATTGTCCAGCATTGATCATTAAGCTAATGATTCTTTCTCCTCACCATGAGTGTAATTCTAATTAATGAAGATGTTTTAGTTGACTCCATTAACTGTTGTTAGTATTGATGACTTTGCCATAGACACTAGCTATTCTGTACTTCACTATGCTGAGTTCATATACAGCTAAATTCAATTCAACATAATCTGTAGTTGATAAATGAAGTACAAATAAAATCAACAGATTTTATGCCACCTACCACAGAGTCTCCTCCACTAGAATTGACCTTCTGCCCAGTGAAAAGGAATAATTGCTGTGAAATTTTCATTTTTGTTTTTATTCCATTATCAAACTTTTAAATATCTATTAGTTGTAATGTTAGCACTTTCACCTTGTACTACTAGAAGGACTAATAGTGTTTATGCTATTGAAGTCATTGCAGTGAATTGTATTACTGTAGCGAAATTTATTAGTGAATGCATTTGAATGCTTTAGATATTTGCTGTGAAGTCAGAGTATGTTCTGTTTTATTGATTTCAGTGTGGTTCGGCTATCATCACTGAAGCATGTCATATTGGCTGATCTAAGATGTCATTTATTTACTTTTTTTTTATACATCTGATGTTAATATTACTGTTACATATTGTTCAGTACATTTCTGCATCTCCCCTGCAATAGCCAATGAATATCTCTGGGTTTTAAAAAGTAGGTTGTACATCAAACAGATTGCATTGCATCCATATTGCTGGAATGAAGCGACAACCAACCGGGTTCTAATTTGAACTCTGCTCCTGAGCAGACAGAAATTTAGCAAATCATTGCATACACCGTTCTCAAATTTTGTACAGATTGTTTTCTCTCAATAGAAATACTTTACAAGCTGAAAAACATAATTATTTGATATCATTTGTTTTAAAATCTGTTATAATTCCTGACATATATTTAAGTATTGCCACTTATAATGTTCATTGAGGGAAGCTCTGTGAAGGTATTTTTCTGCAGCGAGCTGGCAGATACGTTAGCACACCGGGCGAAATGCTTAGTGGTATTTCTTCTGCCGCTACGTTCTGAGTTCAAATTCCACCGAGGTCAACATTGCCTTTCATCCTTTCGGGGTCAATAAATTAAGTACCAGTTACACACTGGAGTTGATATAATCGACTTAATCCGTTTGTCTGTCCTTGTTTGTCCTCTCTGTGTTTAGCCCCTTGAGGGTAGTAAATAAATAGGTATTTTTCATCAGCTTTCTATGTAATTGTTTCTCTTTAGTATATCAAGTGATTGTTATGTTTCTTTGCTTATTTCTGGCTGATTAACAGACCTGTAGCAGGAATATTTAGCAAATGAACTTGGATTTTAGATGATGCAATAAAAAAAAATAGAAAAAGAAAACAATCCAAGAATACAATCATGATTCACTTGAATATCACCAATACATCACCAAAATATCTGACCATTCAAGACTTCAATTGGAACCGGATCTAACTGGAATTTTATGTTTGGCATACATTTTCTGAGTAAACTGACCATTATATATTCAGCACATTTTGGTCACTACTGATAGATGGTGGATGGTAGACAGCAGATTAGACACAGAAGACAGTAGTACAACCAGCAGCTGGCTGGAGCAATGTCCCAGCACAATGGGTGAATGGATGGCAACTGCGACACACAATGATCAGCTAACATCATCACACTGACTACTATAATACTTTGTCAAAGAATAATAAGCTTTGAACTATCTTGGTGTTTGTCATACACAGTAATGTCAACATTTTTTAATTTTTTTATTTATAACAGAAATAAATATTAAATTATCAAAAATCTCAAAAAGATTTCAGTGTTCTTTATTGCAATAGGTGAATTTATGATGTCATCAACTGTTACATATTGTGTGGCTAAATTAGTAATTGGAGGCTGATGAGGTGAATAGTCACCAAAGCATCTACGTGTTCTATGAGGTAACTTCTCATAGATATTCACAATTTTCTTTATGTAGTATCATCATCATCATCATTGTTTAACATCCACTTTCCATGCTAGCATGGGTTGGATGATTTGACTGAGGACTGGCAAACTAGATGGCTGCACCAGGCTCCAATCTTGATCTGGCAGAGTTCCTACAGCTGGATGCCCTTCCTAACACCAACCACTCCGAGAGTATAGTGGGTGCTTTTACGTGCCACTGGCCCTCATGCTAGTCAGGCAGTACTGGCAACGGCCATGTTCAAATGGTATTTTTTTATGTGCCACCTGCACAGGAGCCAGTCTAGTGACACTGGCAATAACCTCACTCAAATGTTGTTTTTCACATTCCACTGGCACAAGTGCCAGTAAGGTGACACTGCTAACGATCACACTCGAATGGTGCTTTTTATATGCCATCAGCACAGGAGCCAGTCAGCAGCCCTGGCAACGATCACACTCAAATGGTGCTCTTAGCATTCTACTAGCATAGGTGCCAGTCAAACAGTGTTATCATCGAATTTGATTTCAATTTCCAATACTTTTTATGAATTATTTCCTCTCTATCATAGCACATTTCCTAATTTTGAATGTTACTCCTATGTCACTACTAAATATTATGGTTTTCACTAAAGAATCCTGTTGTTTTAAGCATAAATAAGAGATTCATAATAATCATATTAATTCTTCAAACACAAAACCAATGGGAGAGACATTGACTAGTCATTCAAACCATAGCAGATCTTGTAAAAGCTGCTCTGGCTGTGAAAACATTGAAGTCTCTTTTTGGAACCTTTAGAATTAACATCCAAATCTCTTTTGAAATCACACACAAATGTCTTGAACAAGGAAAGACACAGTGAGTGATACCATCCAGAGAACACAAAATGAATTTTTAAAAAAACCATGATCACAGCAGGAGCACTTCCGACCATAGGTCAAAATCTAGGACTAAACAAAATACTTTGAGATAAATTTTTCACATTTGTTTCATCATACTCCTCCATGTAATAACAGAGCAATTTAAGACAAGCTGCACCTGGGAGCTCCTCCATGCTGATGATCTTGCTCTTATAGCTGAACCACTACCAGAACCAGAAAAGAAGTTTCAGGTATGGAAGCAAGGTCTAGTATCGAAGGGCCTTAGAGTTAACCTAGCAAAAACCAGTCTTAGTGAGTAGGAGTGCAGACAAATCACAAATGACTTCAGGTAGATGGCTCTACTCAATCTGTAGGAAAGGCATTGGTAGAAATGCCATAAGTTGTGCCTGGTGTAAGCTTTGGGCACATAAGAGGTGCAGCAATATCAGAGGAAGGTTAACAGGGAAACAAATTTTTGTATGTGGAAGGTTCACAGGGACAATAAACAAGAAAAATATATAGAAAATAGATTCCATCAGATGTCAGGGAGGAAAACTAGAAGTAGTCGATAGCTTCCATTATCTAGGTGACCAAGTCAGTTGTGAGGCTGGATGCTCCAAGAGTATAGCTGCAAGAATAAGAATAGGTTGGGCAAAGTTCAGAGAGCCCATACCTCTGTTGGTAACAATGGGCCTTTCTCTCAGAGTGAAAGGCAGATTCCCAGCAGTGAGGCATGGGCTATGACTGCTGAGGACATGCGTAGGCTTGAAAGAAATTAAACTAATATGCTTTACTGAGTGTGCAATGTCAGTGTGCATGTATAACAGAGTGTAAACATCTTGAGAGAAAACTTGGATATAGGAAGCATCAGATGTGGTGTGCAAGGGAGCTAACTGTGTTAGTATGGTCATGGGATGCATATGGATGTGGACAGCTGTCTGAAGAAGTGCTGACCTCTACCGGTGGATGGAAGCTGTGGAAGAGGGAGACTCAGGAAGACATGGGTGGCACATTAAAAGTACCTTTTGAACACTGGGCCTCATGGAGGCAATGGCAAACAACTGAGACCTGTGGCAATAAGCTGTGCTTGAGAAGAAGACCCATCAAGCCAAGTGAAATTGTAGTCATAGCAACTACTGGTGTCACACAACTGGCATATAAAAGCACCCATTACACTCTCAGAGTGGTTGGCATTAGGAAGGTCATCGAGGTGTAGAAGCCATGCCAAATCAGACTGGAGTCTGGTGCAGTCCCTCAGCTTACCAGCTCCGGTCAATCTATCCAACCCATGCCAGCATGGACAACAGACGTTAAATGAAGATGATGATGGTGATGATGAGGAGGAGGAGGAAGAGGAGGAGGAGGAGGAGGAAGAGGGGGATGATGATGATTAAATCACATACACATAAAGTTATAACACTGACTTCCTGTTGAATTGCTGAGCACTGTTAGAGATGAAATACTTTCTACTACAGCCTTGTATTGACCAGTTACTGCCTGAAAAGACCATAAGACACATAAACCATGCAGAAATCTATTCTATAGAAAACCAATAACCTCGAGTGCACCCCAAGGTTTGTTACTGAAAATACCGTTAAGTATATATTTTTGAGAGAATTGTACACTTTCTGCTTATTCATTTTATTTTCAAGTTGAGGATAAATCCGTACCCGAGGCTAAACAAAAACCTGAGTGTTATACTTCCTTCATTCACAATATGAGATCGATGTTTCCAGGAGTGTCTCATTGAAAGTTAGTGCTTTGTGGTTGTAGCATTAAACAAGAGATACTAGTTTCTGATTTCCTCTGTGGAAAAACTAGTTATCACTTCCATTGTTAAATGACTAAGTATTGTGTAAATAAAACACATCATAAAGAAGGGACAGCAGATAAGGCTTTAGGTGGTACTTTGATCTGTTAGAAATAACAACCAAATCTCCCTCAAATTACACCTGCTTCCTTAAAATATAGAAGGGAAGATTTGAAATGTAAAGCAGAAGAGAAATGGTCTTCTCAGAGGCCTGAGCCAAACAACAACAACATGACTATTCAGGAAATGCACCAATAAACACATCATCATCATCATTTAACATCCGTTTTCCGTGCTAGCACGGGTTGGACAGTTCGACCGGGGTCTGGGAAGCCAGGAGGCTGCACCAGGCTCCAGTCTGATCTGGCAATGCTTCTACGGCTGGATGCCCTTCCTAACGCCAACCACTCTTTGAGTGTAGTGGGTGCTTTTTACGTGCCACCGGCACAGGTGCCAGAAGGGGCTGGCAGAGGCCACGATTGGTTGGTGCTCTTTACATGCCACCAGCACAGAAGCCAGTCAAGGTGGCGCTGGCATCGGCCACGTTCGGATGGTGCTTTTTATGTGCCACCGGCACAGGTATCACAACTACAATTGCCATTTGATCACCAAGTTAGTAATTGCTGATAGATTCATACACAATAATTCTTCCAAACCATTTATCTAGAAAGCCCAATCTAACTTACTTGAGCTCTTTTGAGAGAATGGTCAAAAGGGTGAGTATCAATGAATGTCTAAGTCAAAGAAATGGCTTGGATACCCACCTACTTACACATTGTACTAAATGGAACAACATCACACATCAATAATTATACTCTATAATTCATTGCGAAGGCACATGGCCTCATGGTTAGGGTGCTGCAATCATGATCACCTGACTATGGGTTCAATTCCTGGACTGGGTAGCAAGTTGTGTTCTTGAGCAAACACTTCACATTGCTTTGATGCCGTGTGGGGACTGGCATGTGAAAGACTAAGCCCAATGTGTGTTCAGTGTGTCAAAAAGATGATTGAAAGAGGTTGAGCTAGGATTTGCACTCCATCTGTGTAAAAGCTTCACCAGCAACGACTACCTAAGCAGACCCACGGATTTGAGGGTTATCAGAGCCTCGTGGAGCTTTAGATGTTTTCGCTCAATGAACACTTACAATGCCCGGTCTGGGAATCGAAACCGCAATCCTACGACAGCAAGTCCACTGCCTTAACCACTGGGCAATTGCACCTCTACAACATACAATCACATCCTAAAAATTGACCATTACATCATCAAAATCTGAAAACTACAATATATTATTGCCTGATTATTCCAAAACAAAACGAATTAATAAGCATTACAGAGTAATTCTGAATGCTGAAGAGTTAACCCCCCCCCCCACAAAGTGACCACCATTCTTTCAATATTAAATTATTAGAAACCAGACAACCGTCAGCCAAGCACTCAATCACTGATCCTACATAAGATGTTTTTAAAACTAGTTAATCCTACAACTAAGCACACATGGGAGTAGACATATGCAGAAAGACTAGAGAAAATAGGCCCAGGAATGACTGTGTGGTAAGAAGCCTGCTTCACAACTTCTCAGGCTCAGGTTCAGACCCACTGAGTGGCACCCTGGGCAAGTGTCTTCCATCATAGTCTCAGGATGACCAAAGCCTTGTGGGTAGATATGGTTGAAGGAAACTGAAAGAAGCCTGTTGTGTAAATGTGTGTGTGCATGTGTGTGTGTGCATACCTGTGTGTTTTGTATGGGTGTATGTGTATTTATCTATATGCCTGTGTGTGTATATATGTGTGTGAGTGTGTGTTTGTATCTATGTTTGTCCCCCACCCCACTAGACAACTGGTGCAGGTCTGTTTACATCCCTGTAACTTAGTGGTTTGTCAAAAGAGACCGATAAAATAAGAGCTAGGCTTCATTCCACTAGAATTCTTCAGAGTGATGCTCCAGAACGGTCGTAGACTAAAACAAGTAAAAGTAAATTAAAGAATCTGTATCTCTGCCACTTTCTATCATTTGTGCCATTCACTGGTGTAAAGAACTTATTGGGGAAAGAACATATTTATATTTCTTTACTACCCACACGGGGCTAAACATAGAGGGGACAAACAAGGACAGACAAATAGATTAAGTCGACTACATCGACCCCAGTGCGTAGCTGGTACTTAATTTATCGACCCCGAAAGAATGAAAGGCAAAGTCGACCTCGGCGGAATTTAAACCCAGAACGTAACGGCAGACGAAATACGGCTACGCATGTCGGCCGGCGCTGACGTTTCTGCCAGCTCGCCGCCTTTTTGAGGGAAAGAACATATTGGGGGTCCGCAACTGACCTAGAATATTCAGTACCCTTAACGCTCACCCCCCACCACCACCACTTCTCATACCCCCCCCCCATTATTACTTTCATTCATTCTTTTATGCCTCATTTGTACTACATTTTATGCTTCATTTGTCTGAAAAGAAGTTTCCAGATGAACAGAGGACAGTATGAGTCAAAGTTCTTTTAGTCATGTGAAGGGTATGTCAACCCCTTTAGGAGTGGTACCTTGACAACTGAATCTGTTTTAGTCTGTAGTGTTTGAGGGGGGGGGGTTATGAGAAGTGGTGGTGGTGGGGGGTGAGTGTTAAGGGTACTGAGTATTCTAGGTCAGTTGCGGACCCCCAATATGTTCTTTCCCTCAAAAAGGCAGCGAGCTGGCAGAAACGTCAGCACCGGTCGACATGCGTAGCCATATTTCGTCTGCCGTTACGTTCTGGGTTCAAATTCCGCTGAGGTCAACTTTGCCTTTCATCCTTTCGGGGTCGATAAATTAAGTACCAGTCACGCACTGGGGTCGATGTAATCGACTTAATCTATTTGTCTGTCCTTGTTTGTCCCCTCTATGTTTAGCCCCGTGTGGGTAGTAAAGAAATATAAATATGTTCTTTCCCCAATAAGTTCTTTACACCAGTGAATGGCACAAACGATAGAAAGTGGCAGGGATACAGATTCTTTCATTTACTTTTACTTGTTTCAGTCTACGACCATTCTGGAGCATCACTCTGAAGAATTCTAGTGGAATGAAGCCTAGTTCTTATTCTAACAAACCTTGGGGTCCACTCGAGGTTATTGGTTTACTATAGAATGTCAGAATGGGAAACGCGTGAAAAACAACAACGGTGAGGAGGATGATGTTAGGTAATGATATCTTTTTAATTTTATATTACACTGGCTCACGTTATGTTCGTTTTTGAATGTCATGGAGGCATTCAAATGAAAGAACACACACTGTGTAAGGTGATGAATATTTCAGAAAAAATAGATGTTTTGTGTGAAGTCTGGCTGACGAGCTTTGAGTACGTTTATCAAACAGAAGGTGAAAACAATTGATCCCGGAATATATGCATTCCTTACTTTTGTACTAGATACAAGGTAAGCCTATTTCTGTTATGTTTGTTGCATTTGCCATGTTTAATTGTGAAAATTTGTGGTTTTAGAGTGATAGCTCTGTTTATAGCAAGTCATATTCTAATACTCTACAGAATTTTGTGGCTCTGTGGTAAGGAGCTTGCTTACCAACCACATGGTTCCATGTTCAATCCCACTGTGCACCTTGGGTAAGTGTCTTCTGCTCTAGCCTCGAGGCGATCAGAGCATTGTGAATGGATTTGGCATGCAGAATCTGAAAGAAGCTCATCGTATATATATATATATATATATGTGTGTGCATGTATATATATATATAATATATATATATATATATATATATATATACATATATATACATATATATATGTATATATGTATATGTTTGTGTTTTTGTGCTTGTCCCCCCTACATCACATGACAACCAATGCTGGTGTGTTTACGTCCCCCGTAACTTAGTGGTTTGGCAAAAGAGATTGATAGAATAAGTACTAGGCTTACAAAGAATAAGTCCTGGGGTTGATTTGCTTGGCTAAAAGTGATGCTCCAGCCATGGCTGCAGTCAAATGACTGAAACAAATAAAAGAATAAAAGAATAAAAGAATATATATATATATTATTCTGCGTATAGCATTTAAGCTATGTGCATTTACATTATCTTTCTTGCTCTTCCCTCTGGCCAGGTAACCATGTATCGCCTCTCCAGCAAGACACCTGTTTCTGTCTCTTTGTCCCTCTCTAAACCAGGGCTGTCAAACATATGACTCACTGCAGGGTTTCGTCTGGCCCAGGAGATGACTTTGAAAAGTGTAAAAATTATATTCTATACATATTTACTTGCTATTGTGAATGATGATTGTTGGAATATGACTGATGATAATGTCAATGATTCCATTTCTAATGGAAAAAACTCCCTTAAATTATTTAAAGACTTGTTTCAATATTGTACTAGAATAAATATATTTTTTTAAAATTAATTCAAAGATTAACAATGTGTTTTCTTTTTTTCTTTTAGGTCAGCATTTTGCTCTGTTTTACCCAAAATATCTTTGTCAAAAAGGAGGAAAGTGGATACAGAGTGTAGATTATTTCAAGAAAAGTGGTCCCTTTTCTATTTATTTGTGGAGGTGAATGGGAAACCCGTGTGTTTGGTGTATTTACATCCTGAAATTGGCTGCTACTCAAGATTTGATGCCTGATATTGATGCATTTGGGAAGGAGAAAAGATACCAAGTTTCAGGAACATATTGAAAATAAATGATAAAAAAATAATTGTTTTTAAATGATTTTCAAAGTGTCTTTTGTTTTTCATTTATAAATTGTATACATTTACGAGGCAGATAAGTCAGTCTTCTGTAACAGTTCCTACTTTCACTTGTTCAGTGTTTTGCAAAAAACAAAAATTGTTCTTTAAAAATGAACATTTTCAGAATGTACGTTTTTACACTAAAACAAAGGGAAAATTTTGAAATTGTTATTTATAGGTTCTTACACCATGATTTTACTGGTCCAGCTGGCTTGAGATCAAATTGGGTTGATATGTGGCCCATGAACTACAATGAGTTTGACACCCTTGCTCTAACCTTTCATCATCTGGCACAAGATCACCTCCTCCAATGCACCCCGCTCTTAAAGGTTCCTTGTTTTGCAAGTTACCTGGTGACCCTGCACTGTTGGAACCACGTAAAAAGCATTCAGTCCACTCTGCAGGGTAGTTGGTGTTAGGAAGTGCATCCAGTCATATAAACCACGTCAAAACAGACACAGAAGTTTGGTGCAGTCTCCTTCTGCCTGGCCAGCTCCTGTCAAGCCAGCATGCAAAACAGATGTTAAAACGATAATGAATAACGAATTATATATACATATATACATATATATACATATAAATATATTTATATATATACACATACACACACACACACACACACATATATATATATATATATATATATATATATATATATGCATGTATATGTGTGCATTTGCTCTGGTATGGTCATGTGGTGAGAATGGATGAAGATAGTTGTGTGAAAAAGTGCCACACCCTAGCGGTTGAGGGAACCTGTGGAAGAGGCAGACCCAGGAAAACCTGGGACAAGGTGGTGAAGCACAACCTTCGAACTTTAGGTCTCACCGAGGAAATGACTAGAGACCGAGACCTTTGGAAGTATGCTGTGCATGAGAAGACCTGGCAGGACAAGTGAGACCATAACCCATGGCCTCTACATGGGATGTAGCCAGTCCACTTATGCATACCTTTCCTTCTTGGGACACAAAACTCTACTTGTGAAGACCTGTTGAGGCAAGTGAAAATGAAAATCGAAATCGATCAACATCAATGGAAATTGCAGCTGTGATACCAGTGCCGGTGGTACGTAAGAGAACCATCTGAACGTGGCCGCTGCCAGCGCCGCCCTGACTGGCCTCGTGCCGGTGGCACATAAAAAGTACCATCCGATTGTGGCCATTGCCAGCCTCGCCTGGCCTCCGTGCCGGTGGCACGTAAAAAGCACCATCCGATCGTGGCCGTTTGCCAGCCTCGTCTGGCACCTGTGCCGGTGGCACGTAAAAAGCACCCACTACACTCACGGAGTGGTTTGCGTAAGGAAGGGCATCCAGCCATAGAAACATTGCCAGATCAGACTGGGCCTGGTGCAGCCTTCTGGCTTCCCAGACCCTGTTGCACCGTCCAACCCATGATAGCATGGAAAGCGGACGCTAAACGATGATGATGATGATGATGATGATATATATATATCCATATCTGTTTTTGTTTGGTTCCTTCTGTCTCCACTGTTAATTTTTTGTTCCCGGCATTGACTTTCCATAAACCCTAAATTTTATGTTAGAATTTATGGGAGCTGCTGTCTTTGAAGACTCATATTGTCGTTTGAATGCTCGAAATGAGAAGATAGACAGCTGACAACTAATGAAGGGTCCTTTTTCTGTGTTAACAGTTTTTCTCAATGTTTACGTATTTCACTCACTTTTGTCCTGTAATTACTGTCCACAACTTATAGCTATCTCTCATGTGTATGTTATTTGCACCACTTGTGACGTTCTGTACTCATATATGCATGTATATATATATATATATATATATATATATCATCATCATCATCATCATCATCATCATCATCATCGTTTAACGCCTGTTTTCTGTGCTAGCACGGGTTAGACAGTTCAACCGGGGTCTGGGAAGCCAAGAGGCGGCACCAGGCTCCAGTCTGATCTGGCAGTGTTTCTACAGCTGGATGTCCTTCCTAACGCCAACCACTCCGTGAGTGTAGTGGGTGCTTTTCACGTGCCACCAGCACAGGAGCCAGTCAAGGCAGCACTGGCATCGGCCACGTTCGGATGGTGCTTTTTACGTGCCACCAGCACAGGTATCACAACTACAATTTCCATTTGATTTTTTGATGTTGATGTACTTGACTCAATAGGTCTCCTCAAGCACGGCAGGTCATGTGCCACCGGAACAGAAGCCAGTCAATATAAAAATATATATTACATTATTTATTCATGATGATGATGATAATGATACATATATATATATATATATATATATATATATATGTATGTATGTATGTATGTATGTATGTATGTATGTATGTATTTGTATATGTTTATGTATGTACATATTTATATATACATATATAGTTTACTGTTCCATTAAAGCAGGGAATGTTATAAAAACTGTTGTTGTTATAAAAACCTGCCCAGCCACATGTCTTCATGGTAAGAAACTATTAGTAACTCTTACTTTCAGTATTGTGTACATTAAGTGATATTTATAAATACATATATACATATAAACACATGCACAGATAATATAAACATATACATACACATACACACACACACATTTATTTACTCATTAAATATTATTTATTTATTCATTAAAATTTTGTTAAAAAAAACCCCAAAAAAACCCCCAACCAAACCAGCTGTACTAGTTCTATAACATATGATAGCATAGCAGTGTAGAGTAGGCCATGCCACCCCAGCATACCACCACCTATACGTCTTCACTGCTTTGCATCATTTCATGGATCCGACTGAACCTAAAGCCATCTGTTTCGGTAAAGATAATTCCTTTGCCTTTGATGCAAAGTTATTGATCGCTTCAATGAAACGCTTCTTCTTTTCAACATTGCATTGGTCAGCCACCTCCACCACCACCACCACCACCACCACCGCCGCCGCCGCCGCCAACGCTTCTTTTACCCTCTCTACTCACACTACAACCACCACCACTGTTACTCCCTTCACTCCACTCTCTCTCTCACTCACTATAACAGCAATCACCGCCTGCTGCCACTACCATAACCATTACTCACTCAACTCACACTACAACCACCGCCTCCGTCACCATGGCTTCCTCCCCCACCGCCTGACTAAGACCTGGTCTTCTCCCCCCCACCACACACACACACACACACACTACATGTATAACCTCCATCACCACCAACACCCAAATGCAGAATTGTTGCCACTAGAAATAACAACACAAGTTTCACCACCACCACTCATCATCATCATCATCATCATCACTATCATCAGCAGCGTGGTAGGGATTGTGATTGTAGTATTAGTAGAGTTAGTAATAATAGTGACCCCCCCACCACTACCCCTTCCCTTTATCCTTATCATTTATCATCATCACCATCATCACCATTACTAACATCACTACTATTATCATTGAACCACCACTACCACCACCACCACCACCACCACCACCACCAACAACAACAACAACACCAATACCACCCCAACACTACCAACACCACTCCAACACCACCACCACTCCAACACCTGCACCACTCCAGCACCAGTGCCACTCCAACACCACCCCGGCACTAGCAACACCACTCCAGTACCGGCACCACTCCAGTACCGGCACCACTCCAATGCCACCAGCGCCGCCCCAGTACTACCGACACCACCCTGACACCACCCCGACACTACCAACACCACATTTATTAGTACCCCTCCTCCTTCCACAACTTCTTAACTCTGCTAAAAATAGCAGCCAAACCTCCTGCAAATCTCACTCCTGACATTTAAAAAAGAAAAACAAAGGAAGAAACATATTGGATAATGTAATTTAAGATAAAAGTGTGTTTGAAAGATGAGGTGGTCACAAATGGAATCCTTTTGATCAGAGCTCTGACTTGAGGCTTAACAACAACAATAACATCATTCTTCACCATCACAAATGCCAACACTAGTTTTCTCATGCTGATGCTGATGGTTAATATAACCATCATCATCATCATCATCATCATCACCAAACATCCCCCCTCCCACCACCAATATCGCTGCCATGTGTCAACTTCAAAGCTTTTATGTAGTCGCTCGATTTGCTAGAAATAGCAAGTAAATGTTCCCTAAGTCCCATTCTAGCATGTTAATAACGGCAGGAATACATTGCACGACTGGAATTGTGCAACGGGGGAGAAGAGAGAGAGAGAGAATACATTCGAAGTGAGAACATAATTGATGGTCTGTTTGCAAGGCCAGGGCTGGCATGGGACGGCAACAACAGCAACAGCAACAACAACACCACACCTACATCTACAAGTGACACTGTTACTACTGCTACCACTTCCACCTCAAACGCCATCATCATTTGTCATCACTAGAATACATGAGTAGTTGCTGCTGCTAGTGATGATGATGGTGATGATGAGGAGGAGGTGGTGGTGGTAATGGTGGTGGTGGTAGTGCTGGTGGTGGTAGTGCTGGTGGTAGTGCTGGTGGTTGTGGTGGTGGTAGTAGTGGTGGTGGTGGTAGTGGTGGTGTGGTGGTAGTGGTGGTGGTGGTGGTAGTGCTGGTGGTAGTGGTGATGGTAGTGGTGGTAGTAGTGGTGGTGGTGGTAGTGGTGGTGTGGTGGTAGTAGTGGTGGTGGTAGTAGTGGTGGTGGTGGTAGTGGTGGTGGTAGTGGTGGTGGTAGTGGTGATGGTAGTGGTGGTAGTGGTAGAGGTGGTGGTAGTGATGAAAACAAAGTTGAAAAGAAACTTCTTCCAGAAGATCAAAGAGAAGACCGGAAATGTCTGCTTTGTCTTTCTATGAGTAAAGGAAAGAGAGGGGGAGAGAAAGACAGAGAGAGAGAGTGAGTGAGTGAGTGAGAGAGAGTGAGAATGAGGGGGAGAGGTTGTTATTTCACTT
This sequence comes from Octopus sinensis, assembly GCF_006345805.1. Lineage (NCBI taxonomy): Eukaryota > Metazoa > Mollusca > Cephalopoda > Octopoda > Octopodidae > Octopus > Octopus sinensis. The sequence goes on along the minus strand of NC_043001.1, from coordinate 100,642,139 downwards.
ACCATTTTGTTTCATCATCCACATCAAATAAAGTCTGAATACACTTCATTATATAACACTATTACTTTCTTTTGTTTACAAAGGTGTGGGCTTTCGTTTTTGTTTTTTTTGCTTTTTCTTTGTTTTTGTTTTTACCTTCTATTAATTATAAAACTCTTATTATTCTATTGAGCAAGCTGTTTGCAGGTGATTATTCTCCGTTAGAGTCCTACAACTTTTTCACGATCGTTAGACATGAAATCATTTACCTGTTGCTGTTTCAAACTCACAAAGAATTATTTCCCTATAAAACCAGCCTGGCACCAACCCAACAGCAGGGGCTCTATGTGGAAATTCCACTTGCTAAGGGCCTGGCTTAGAGGTTCGGGTATTTGGCTCACAATCGAAAGGTTGTGAGTTCAATTCCTGGCAGTGTGAGGTGTCCTTGAGCAAGACACTTTATTTCACATTGCTCCAGTCAATTCAGCTGGCAAAAGAGTTATACCTTTACTTCAAAGGGCCATCCCTGTCATGTTCTGTGTCAGGGTGAATCTCCCTGGGAACTATGTCAAAGGATGTTAAGGGTGTGCATGTTTGTGGGATACTCAGCTACTTGCATGTTAATTTCAAGAGAAGGCTGTTCTGTTGATCGGATCAACTGCAGCACTTGTTGTTGTAACCAATGGAGTGCCAGGTCACAGGTCAAGTTTCCCTTAAATCACTCCCAACAAAAGTGAAGAAAAGATGACCCTCTACCTAATGATAGACATGGTGCCTGGATATAAAAACGAAATGTGAGTGATGGTTGCTGTTGAAGAAATGCTTTGATTATGGACCTGCTCACTCAGAGTTGAAGAGGAACAATGATAACACCATCCAGCCTTACTGATATGATTTTTCTGTCTTGGAGCATCTCATTGACTGATGCAGAACCAAATTGCCATTGACATTTGGTTGCTTAAAAATCTGCTTGCTTGGCCTCATCACCTATTGCATCAGTAAGACAAATTGTTTCCAATGTTTACAAATAGATGGATTATCACTGAATGATAGAGAAAAAGTTTCATATAAACTTTTGGTAAGAAGATGCAGGCTGGGCTGTTTGGTAAAAATCTTGCTTCCTAACTACATGGTTCCAGGTTCAGTCCCACAGTGAGGCACTTTGGGCAAATGTCTTCTATTATAGCCTTGGGCTGATCAAAGCCTTATGAGTGGATATGGGAGGGAGATGGAAACTGAAAGAAGCCCATCATGTGTGTGTGTGTGTGTGTGTGTGTGTGTGTCTATATTTGTCCCTCACCCCTGCTTTACAACTGGTGCAGATGTGTTTATGTCCCTGTGACTTAGCGGTTTGGCATAAGACACTGATACTGGGGTTGATTCATTCGACTGAAAATTCTTCGAGGTGGCGCTCCAGTATGGCCACAGTCGAGTGAGTGAAACAAAAATAAAAGATGAAGATAATGTATTTTATGAGGCCATTCAGCTTCTAAATTTCGTTCATCTCTCGTCTGACTATTTAAAAACGGAATGAGGATTGAGAAGTGAAGGATTAAATAGCTATTGTTCGGTTATTCAAATGTTCAATAACGGTAAACAACAAGCTAAACTATAGCAACAACAACAATTCCCACATCACTGGGGAGGACATTTTACATGGTCAGTTGGTTTGCTAAAAATAGTTACTAAATCTCCCTCAAAATGCATTTTGCCATCTTAGAAAAGAAAGGATTCACTGTACATTGTGTTTTCAAAACCAAGACGGGTAGACCATTGCTGAACAAATTAATCCTAGATTTACTGAATGAAGAATGACATAAACAACAACAACAAAACAATTATTAACATTATTTACATTTGATGGATATTTGTCATCTTGTTTGTTGTTAACTCAACGTTTTGGCTGATATACCCTCCAGCCTTCATCAGGTGTCTTGGGGAAATTTCAAACCTGGGTTCTCATTCCTAAGGTATTTTTCAATGTTATTATTATCATTATTATTATTATTATTATTCAGGTCGCTACCTGGAATTGAACTCGGAAACTTGGGGTTAGTAGCCCACGTTCTTAACCACTACAACATATGCTCATGGGCATATAATAATAATAATAATAATAATAATAATAATAATAATAATAAGGAGAAGGGGGGGGGAGCAGGAGGAGGAGGAGAAGGAGAAGAAGAAGAAGAAGAAGAAGAAGAAGAAGAAGAAGATCGAAAAATACCTTAGGAATGAGAACCCAGGTTTGAAATTTCCCCAAGACACCTGAAGAAGGCTGGAGGGTCTATCAGCCAAAACGTTGACTAAATAACAAACAAGATGAGGACAAATACAGAAATCATTGTAGAATACTGGCTTCAAATTATGGTAGAAAACTAGCAATACAAAGGGTGGGAATAACTTGACTACATTGGCCCCTTTATTCGGCTGGCAATTATTTTATTGATCCCAAAAGGATGAAAGACAAAGTCAACCTCAGTGGAATTTGAACTCAGGACATAAAAGCAGACAAAATGCCAGAAAGCCTTTTACCTGGCACTGTAACAATTCTACCAGTTCACTGCCCCAAATAATTCTCTAATATTGACAGATTCAAAAGAAAACTGAACAAAATGCCTTTTACCCTCTGAATTTATGTTTTTACTCAGTACTTTTCCCCCAAATAAATAACCAGTTAAGTATTGAGATTGTTATAATCTATATATATATAAATGGCAAAATGTCTGTCTGTGTGTGTGTGGCCTTTATACAAATCCACAATTTTTCAGTTATAGGGCTCACACTTTCTATGGTCATTCAAAACCGTCCAAGGGTGGTCGTGCACATCTTTACATTTCCCTAGTCATCTCGCAAAGCCATTAAAAATCAATAGAAGTGACTTTTTTGTGAATTTTCTATCCAAATCCCAATCAAAATGCTCGAAACTTGATACGCCAATTGAATGCCAGCTAGTTGTATGTGATTGGTTGGAGATTTGGATGGTACTCGCGTGTATGTGCACGTGCACGCAGCTGTATATGCATCCAGTAGCACTATGACCCGGTGCTGCCGGGTCATAGTGCTAGTAAACTATAAACATAGCATAAATGATGATGCACAAACCTTTAATGTGTTATGAGTGCCTTTGGAAAAGAAGGGCCAAGTGGAATCAATCCCAAAAGCAAATTATTAAGTGGGGTCCCTCAGGCAATCCAGTTCTTTCTTTGACACCCTTCCTGTGACTCCAAGGTAGATGGAGCTCTCCAGACCAGTAAAGCAATTCCCCTAGGAGAAGACCGTTCCAATGTAAAACCTACTGGAAGGCTGGTCACTGCAGCTGTCTTAGCCCCCCTGAGCCATGTGGTCAGACCTCCAAGTCTAAGGAGTCAGACCAGGTTGTACAGACTGACTCTCACTTTATAGCTGCTAAGTGTGAGCAGGAAGGAAAGCTTTATAATAATGGAAAAGAAACAAAAACGATAACCATTAGAGGATATTGGTAATTACAGCCTCACTGCCATCTATAGATGATCACTCTTCTTCGTGATCTTCACACACAAAGAACTACTATCGTAGAATACTATAAAGCAAAGTACAATTCAAGTACAGAATTTGATATGTAATCAGCTGTACTCTTCCCAATAAATCTGTATTATATAATCTCAAAAGCAGCAAAGTGAAAGTCATTTAGAGCTGTGGTTCTAACCAGGCTTCACAAGGCTCAGAGGGGGTGGCGAGAAGAGTTTTGGAAAATTCACACGATCTGACATTTTTCCCTTCATAACTTTCAGGAATATGGGTATCTTTTAATGAAAATTTATGCAAATCCCTTTCAAACCCATAGATTACGATTATAAAGAAATTTGTGGGGAAAATATTTTTGGAGATTTTCCCCATTTTTTTTTAACCACAGCCTTCGAAATGATGGGATTGGTGGGGGTGGGTGGGTGGGTGGGTGAGGTCTTTGTATGAAAAAGTTTGAAAACTCTTTTCTTTTTCACCCCACTCCCTCATCATCCCACTCTGGATCTACTTTGGCCAATTTTTTTTTTGCCCTTCAAAACCATGGGAAGAGCATTTTTGGTAAAAAAAAATTTAAATGGTTAATGCTTTCAGAGGGAAAATGATTTAGGGGCGATTTAACTGTTGTTTCTAGTACATCCAAAGACAACCCTCCTCGTTTCTTTATCACTCTCACATCTATTGATGTTTTTCAATATTTTTTCCCCTTAAATACATTTATATGCTATAAAAAGGGAAATTTGAGAAATTATGACTTTTTTGCAACCCCACTCCCTGCCCCCGGTTGTTTCTGTTTAGAAATTAAAATGCTGGAGAGCCTGAGAAGGTCATTGCTGGCAATTATCCACAGTGGCTTAAAAAAATTACGGAGATGTACTTGCATAGTAAGTGACTTGATCTGAGATCGTGAGCTGAAACAAAAACAGTTGCAACGTGGAAGATGTTTATAAACCATTCAAGAACACACAAATACCGTTAGTTTCACTTCAACATTAAAACTTCATTTCTGTCAAAATATTTTCTTTGCTTTGAAACCGTGACCTGTTCCCTGACAAAATTTCACAAAAGGGATGCAGCACGAAGTTTTGTGAGTGAACAGCACACACACACACACACACACACACACACACACACACATTCATTGCTTTTCATTTGTGTGTATGTGGATCTATGTATGTGTGTGTGTGTGTGCGTGTACGTGTGTGTGACACTGTTGAAATTGTGTTTGGAATTTGTGAATAAGGTGCCAGTTTCGATTACTTGTTGATAAATTTTGTGTTTTTCCTCCTCGTCTTCAAATAGTAACTACCCAACTTTCTAGGCTCTTCTCACACCTATCCCGCATTCGAAAATTATACGGGTATTTAAAAAATTTCCATTCAATAAATAATGTTTTTACATTAAGTATACATTAATAACGAGTTAAAACTTAAAAGACAAAGTGAGAGACTTTGCAAATGCAAATGGAATTCTTCGCAGTGAATGCAATGAATATTCAAATTCATGAAGAACTGGACGCAGTGAATATTTAAATTTGCTAAAAATGGGAGTTAAAAAATTCAATAAGCTTGAGAAATTGAAATTATAGGAAACTTCTTAGAACATGAATTTATAAAAATATTTCCAGACAGTCAACCCTTTAATAATTGCTTTCTTTTGGTAATTGTTACATACTTATTTGGATTTTATTACATGCTTAATTAATAAGCAGCTTTCTCCATTATAATATAGATACCTCTATGTGTGTGTGTGTCTTTGTGTCTGTGTTTGACCCCATCTCCCCCACTATCATTTGACAACTGGTGTTGGTGTGTTTACATAACTTGGCGATTCAGCAAACAAGACTGATAAAATAAGTTCTGGGCTCAATTCGTTCGACTAAAATTCTTCTGGCAGCAGAGTCATGTGACTGAAAGATGTAAAAGATGGAGAGTAAAGACACACACACACACATGAATGTATAGATAGGTAGGTAGGCAGACAGATAGATAGATAGACAGACAGACAGACAGACTGAGTGAGAGACAGACAGACAGATAGATAGATAGTGAGAGAGATAGATAGATAGAGCGAGAGAGACAGATAGACAGACAGACAGATAGATTGATCGATAGATAAATACACAGACAGACAGATATATAGATACATATACAGACAGACATACAGACAGATAGATAGATAGTGAGATAGATAGATAGAGAGAGAGAGAGACAGAGACAGAGACAGACAGACAGACAGACAGATAGATTGATAGATAGATACACAGATAGACAGACAGACAGATTGATTGATAAACAGACAGACAGACAGACAGATAGAAAGATAGATAGATAGATAGATAGATAGATAGATAGATAGATAGATAGATAGAATTGTACAAAATACCATCAATATCACTTACATAATATATATACAAAATATCCATATATATTACATAAAAAAATTGACTTTTGTGTCTGTGAAATAGAATTTATGCTCACCGTTACCAAATAGGTTTATCTGGTGCAGAAGCAGAAATGGGAATGAAATATTTCAAGGTTCTTTGTTTGGATTGATTTCTTTTTTTTTTTTTCTTTTTCAGGATTCATTAATTCTTACCTCATAGCTTAGAATGCCATTCCTAACACTTAACTCCTATCATTGATTGTCTCCTATCTCCAAGAGTGCTAGTGAGGAGACAGCTTGATTCTCTTAAATATTTCATCACTTCTTCCCCAAGGCTCAATCTCCTGTTATGCTGCCTCCAACATTTACTTCGCAATTCTTAAATGGCTTTTTTCCCATCAAGGTCGTTTTCATTCTTTACTTGTTCTGTTATCAAAGCTGTTTCAGGCATTGCCAAGGTTACTTCAGTTTCAAGGATTCACCATTCTTTGTCATCAATAAATTCTTTTGTATCTATATTGTTTTTTTTTCTTTTTTTTACTGAAAGTCACACACACTCACACACATGGATGTATGTATGCATATATACACACACATATATATGCATGAATATACATACATATATATATATATTTATATATATATATATATATGTATATATATATTTGCATGTATATATATATATATATATATGTATGTACGTACATATATATATATATATATATATATATATATATATATATATATATATTATGTGTGTGTGTGTGTGTGTGTATGTATGTGTGTATATATATATATATATATACAGACACACTGACACACTTGCAGATTCACATACATACATGCAACATACACTTGCACACATATACACACACACAATAATAGCAATACATAAATGGAAAGTTACTCATGCAGCCACACCCACACATTCACACACAATAATGGAAAATACATAAATGGAGAGAGAGAGAGAGAGAGAGAGAGAGAGAGAGAGAGGAGAGAGAGAGGAAAGTGGAATATTTTACCGTTTCTAGAGAGTTACTTGCTTCAGCAACTTCTCTAAAATTCCATTCTATTCTATCAAAAATTCTTTTTATTTCATGCACAATTCAAGCATGTCTTTCTTCTCAACAATGAATTTTATTTATATTGACAATCAATTTGGAGTTTAAAGAAATTCTTGAGAAATGTTTGTATTCTCTTTGGAAATAAGATTTTCTTAAATAGATTCTTTGTGCCCTTGAGTCTTGATGATTTGGCAACATTCCGAAATTCTTTTCTCTTCATTTTAACAATCTCATGTGTTTTTATATTCTCCAATTCTCATTACACCAGTTGAAGTTGCCACTTTTGGCTGACGAATCCACAAGTGGGAATATATAGACTTCATTTCACAGATTTTATTCATGGCATCAAATATATCAGGAGTGGTAAAAAAAACTAGCAGACTGATGCTTTGTGAGTTTTTAAGTCAGCTTTGTTAATATATTAGGCCTTTGGTAATGCTGTGCGCTTCAACTCTTCTGATCTAAATGTACCTAATTGCATAACAAACAGTTTGAAATGGTACCGAGATTATGGTTCAAGCCAAATGATACTGGTTTGGCAACATTGAAATATTGCATTCATTTTCGGGGGAGGAGTAAGTTGATAATATCAACCCCAGTATTAGACTGGTACTTATTTGGTCAACCCCCAAAAGGATGAAAGGCAAAGTTGGCCTCAGCAGAATTTGAACTCAGAACCTGAAGACATGAAATACTGCTGAGTATTTTGCCCTGTGTGCTAACAGTTCCGACAGATCACCATCCTCAGCAAGATTGAAATATTGATATAATCATGATCATCATCATCATCATCGTTTAACATCCGTTTTCCATGCTGGCATGGGTTGGATGGTTTGACAGAGGACTGGCAAGCCAGGATGCTGCACCAGGCTCCAGTCTGATCTGACAAAGTTTCTACAGATGGATGCCCTTCCTAATGCCAACCACTCCGAGAGTGTAGTGGGTGCTTTTTACTTGCCACCGCCACAGTAGCCAGTCAGGTGGCACTGGCATCGACCATGTTCGGATGGTGCTTTTTATGTGCCATTGGCATAGGGAGCCAGTTAGGCAACACTAGCAATGACTCATGCATGAATGGTGCTTATTGCGTGCCACAAGCACAGGAGCCAGTCAGGCAGCACTGGCATCAACCACAACTACAATTTCCATTTGATTGTGATTTGATTTGATTTTGATTTTACTTGACTCAATAGGTCTTCCTCAAGCTTGGCATGTCACCCAACGATTCAAAAGTACTTTTTAATTGTGCTTAGTAATAATTAAACTGTAAGAATAATTATTGTTAGTTCCGTTGCAGGATAAAGATTAGGATTTTGAATTCACTTAAGTTATGAACAGTCCCTTAATTCACCTGCAAACCTTCCTTTTATTTGTAGGGGTAAAGTTGGATTTTCTTTTAATGTTAGAATTCAAAGACATCATTCATAGCAAGTGAGAGGTGTCAATCATAGCTACAATGCTGTGAGAAGGTGCTTCACTTCAGGTGGAGTGTTTTGGGAGCAGCACTTCATACATGACATAATTTCAGTTCAGGATTGGGTGGCAGGGGTCTCAACAATCATCTCAGGTGGCACAAACCTTAGCTTCATAATCTAACCCATGACAGAATGAACAACAGATATTGAATGATGCTGATGAGAACGATGACGATGATGAGGAATTGAAGCAATTGATGGGTTTCAAATTTTAGCACAAGGCCAGCAGTTTTGGAGGAGGGGCTAAGTCGAGTACATCAACCCCCATGTTCAGCTGATACTTATTTTATCGACCCTGAAAAGATAAAAGGTAAATTTGACCCCTGCAGAATTTGAACTCAGAACATAAAGACAGGCGGAATGCTGCTAAGCATTTTGCCTGGCATGGCAATGATTCTGCCAGTTGGCTATCTTAATTGAAGCATATATTCATGGAAACATAAACAAATTTGTCTTTCATGCTTTCTGGAATAATTAAAATAATGTTAATCAATGACTTATACTATTTTTTTTCTTCGCTGTATAATTATTTCTAATTAAGTATTTAATGTTTCTTGCATCAAATATGTTACACTAATGAAACTATGAGTTAAGGGCAAAAGTTTAAGGTCAACTCTTAGTCAACAAATCCATGATTGAGGCTTATCTTGTATCTGGCTTTTCTAATTTTTCATTTATGACTATATTATGCAATGTATATATTAAAGCTTTTTTTTATCAAGAAAGCAGAGTGTATAACTGGAGAACGAGTTAGCTGCTACTTCTAGCTCCTGTTAACTCATTGTTGAGAACAAGCACTCTATTCAATGCTTGTTATATCTGCTGAGCTCATCTTCCATGTAATTCCATGTATCAATTTATATATTTCAGAAAATATTCCATAAGACTGGTTAGGTTCTTTTCTTCATTCTTGAAATCCTGATTTAGTTATAATTATTCTGGAAAAAGCCATCACATTATTTAAATTGAGTAGCCAATATGCCTTGCACATCACATCTAGTTTTCCTCTTCTCCAAATGATGGAATCCTTTGGATTCAAAGAGGGAACCGGGATTAGAGATGTAATAACAAATACAGCAACATTGTGTAGTCAGATGTTATATCACTAAACTAAATACAACGGAATTAAAGAAAACATGACATTTTCTGTTGTTGTTGTTCTTTCCCTCTTGCTGCACACCTCCCCCCACCCCTGTACTCACCTCCCCCCACTGCTGTTGTTCCTGCTAATCCTCGTCATGTAATAATTCGGTGTTACATTAGTTAGTTGAAGACTGCAGTAAACTTCATCTCGTCTCACACATGACTTTTCTGACAAATGAAGATGAAAAACAGGGATAATTAAGTATGAAAGATAGAAAACGAAGAAAGAACAGAAAGAGATATGGAAGGAGAGTGTGAGAAGGGAAGGAAGCAAGGAATGAGAAGAAAGGGAAAAGAGAGAAAGAGGAGAGCAGAACACAAAGTAAGTGAAATGGAAAGAAAATAAGAAAGAAAGAAAGAAAGAGATAAGGAGAGAGAAAGAGGAGAGCAAAGCACAAAGTAAGTGAAATGGAAAGAAAATAAGAAAGAAAGAAAGAAAGAGATAAGGAGAGAGAAAGAGGAGAGCAAAGCACAAAGTAAGTGAAATGGAAAGAAAATAAGAAAGAAAGAAAGAAAGAGATAAGGAGAGAGAGAGAGAATGTGAGAAGGGAAGGAAGCAAGGAATGAGAAGAAAAGAAAAGAGAGAAAAAGGAGAGCAGAGCACAAAGTAAGTGAAATGGAAAGAAAATAAGAAAGAAAGAAAGAAAGAAAGAGATAAGGAGAGAGAGAGAGAGAGTGTGAGAAGGGGAGAGAGCAAGGAATGAGAAAGACAGGAAAAGAGAGAAAGAGGAGAGCAAAGCGCAAAGTGAAAGGGAAAGAAAATAAGACAGAAAGAAGGAAAGCTTGGAATTAGCCAAGAAGCTGAGGAAGTACCCAGATATTGGAATGAGTCATGCTAGAGGGATAATCTCACAACAAGGAAACTAATAGTAAAATATTAGTCGTTATGGAGCATCGAGATTACAAGATGTGGAGCGAGAAGAGGTGAGGGTGGGGGTGAGGGTGGAAGCGAAAGACAAAAAAAAACCGTTTCGGAGAGGAATTGAGAGTAAAAACCGAGCAGTTTTAGATAAGTGAATCACTGATAATGAATTTTGCAGGAATATTCTGTCATTTTACACTTAAATCTAGGTGGGAGGACAGGAATGATCAGGAAATTAATAATAATAATGATGATGGTGATGATGATGATGATGATGATGATAATGTTGATGATAGTAATAATAGTAATAATAATAATAATAATAATAATAATAATAATGATGATGATAATAATAATAATAATAATAATAGTGATGATGACAATAATAATAATAATTATAATCATCATCATCATCATCATCATCGTTTAACGTCCGTTTTCCGTGCTAGCATGGGTTGGACGGTTCGACCAGGTTCTGGGAAGCCGGGGGCTGCACCAGGCTCCAGTCTGATCTGGCAGAGTTTCTACAGCTGGATGCCCTTCCTAACGCCAACCACTCCACGGTTAATAATAATAATAATAATAATAATAATAATAATGATGATGATAATAATAATAATAATAATAATAATAATAATAATAATAATAATAATAATAATAATGATAATGATAGTAATAATAATAATAATAATAATAATAAGCAAACACACAGACATATGCACACAGACACCAACACACTCACACCCTCACATGCACAAACATATATTTTCTGTCTCTTTCACTCACATTTTCACATATACCTCCTGCTAATGATGGTGATGGTGATTCATAGTCATATACACCATCATCATCATGATCATCATCGTTTATATATATATAAGGATAAGATCGTTATTTAAATTACCAATCTTACCAGGTGGCCAGTTTTGGATGCTACATCTAGCATGGTTGGTGTCTCTTAAATACCCTTAATTATAGTTTTATACATACATACATACATATATATATGTTTATATAGATAGATAGATAGATAGGTAGATAGATAGATAGATAGATAGATAGATAGATATATACATACATATATATATATATATATATATATACACACACACACAGGCACACTCATACTAGTATATACATATATAAATATACGCATATATATATGTATATATATATATATGTATGTATATATATATATTATATATATATATATATATATATATATATATATATATATATATGTATGTATGTATGTATGTATGTCTATGTATGTACAATATGTATGAAAGATTATACATGTGTATATGCTTATGAATGTAATGAGATGTGCTTATATAAAGAAACCTACATCTGTGCATTAGTATGCTTATGGTTGTATGTTTACATTCTACCTGCATCCATGTGTATTCACCAACCAACGTTCGTCATACACACACACATACACACAAACACTCACACACACACATGCACACATATTTATATACTCATAATTAAGTCAATTAAATAGCTAATATTTTTGTGCCAATTAATATTGATTTTCTTTGATTAGTCTCAAGACCAAATTACGCAGGGAATGGAGTAGCTCTAATATTTGATCAGCACAAAAATATGATCTCTATTGATATTTGATCTACACTGCTGTTTAAGTGTTCCAATGTGGGAGCATCCTTTCGATCAGTTGACCTGCTAAAGTCAGTAGCTACATTTTCCTCTCATCTTAATAAAACAAGAAGGCATATCAGATAAAGTAGACCGGGGCCAAAACCAACAAAGGGGTCACTCTGGCTGCATAGTTGGAAGATTTGCTTCTCAACAACATGGTTCCCGGTTCAATCCCATTACATTTTCCCTTGAGCAAGTTTTTTCTTTTGCAGCATCAGGTTGACCAGTGTCGGTGAGTAGAATTTGGTTGATGGAAACTGTTCAGCATTTCAGGATATTCATCATCATCATCATCAGCAGCAGCAGCATCAACATCACCACCACCACCACCATCATCATCATCATCATCATCATCATCATCATCATCATCATCATCATCATATATGTATGTATGCTTGTATGATTTTCTTTCTGCTTTGAGTTTCTTGAAGTTCTTGGGAGAGTTCATGCTGGACACTAACAAAGTGGCAAAACTCTTTGAGTTAAGAGAGTTCCCGTTGTTTGTAAAGATGAGGTTGTGTTGGTGCTTTGGTTGAACTGATGATGCATACATCCAAGTGTGTGCATCTATTCACAGAATCTCAGATGGAGAATTTTTGGAATGCCTTAGATATCTTCTCTGTGCCAAAAATAGATTAGATTCGGAGAAACCACATCATTTTCTTTTGCTCTTTCTCTGTAAAACCAAGTATTCCTAGGTTTTCCTGAAAATTTATTGGTACATAACCTTCATGCACATATGGTGATGAATGAAAATGAGAATTCATTGTCAGGGTATGAGAGCTGTAAGTTCTGCATTAATTCACCATAAATATTCTTTTGATTGTATATTCACATCCGCTGGACAGCCGACCTCTGCTACGGTGCATGACTTTTGTTTCCTGATCCACAGAACAATATCAGGTCTGTTGTCTTTGTACTAAATTAATGTTTTGTCATGGGGTGTATGTATATCTATATCTACCTATATACAGGGTGCGGTGAATAAACTGTAGTTTAAATTATGCATAAATGAAAATGAAATAACAGATATATTTACCAAAATTATATAAAAATATCTTGAAATACTAAAGTGTAAATTTTTTCATTAAAATTGCCATTGGCTTCAACCACAGCCTCCAGATGACTTCAGAACTTCTGCAATTCTTCTGGACGGTCTCCTTGTTTAAGCTGGCGAATGCTGCCATAATCCTTGCCTTCACTTCATCTTTGGTGTTACAAGGAGTTTTGTTGGTCTCTCACTCAACTGTGCCCCACACAGTAATCAAGAGGGTTACAGTCTCGGGAGTTAGGTGGCCAAATGTTAAGGGTGATGTGGTTACAGAAATTGTCCGAAAACCATGACTGGGTTCTCCTGCTTGTGTGGTATGGTGCAGAGTCCTGTTGCCAGACATAGGGTCTTCCAGCAACAACCCTTTTGACTTGGGGCAGCACTACTCCCTCTAGGCACTTGATGTAGGCCTCCATGTTGAGTTTAAGGCTTTGTGGGAAGATGAATGGATGCATAACGTCACCATTACTAGTGATCACTCCAGACACCATGATGTTGACTGGATGTTTGATTTTTATCACTCTCAGTACATGTCCTCAGATTGACACCCAAACACTCTGAAATATTCATATTGGAGCTTCCAGCACAAATGCCAAGCAGTACAACATGTCATTTCCAAATTTCTGGCAGAGTAAATTGTGTCATGGTGCTGTTTTTCTCACAGATGGTGCCCAACGGACCCTACTATACTGTGTAGTCAACAAAGTCAAAAACAAACAATGTGCATGCATGAATTTAAAAATATAAAATAGGGGCAATTTACACTCACACCCTGTATATACTGCTAAGTGCTTTGTAGTAGCAAAACCAGTGGTCACTCTATGACTAGCCATAGCTTTTAATTTCCTAAAAATGTATATTACTGTTGTAACTCGTCAGAGTATGTTTCACACTCCAGGGGGAGAATTTTGGATAAGTTCTTTGTTGTAAGTTAGAAGATGTCCCCCATCTTCCCAATTATCCTCATTCCCTCAACATCTTTCACACTGTAGTCAACATTTTTCAGAGTAGCAATGTACCTTATTGTGATTTTAATTTATTCCTTGAAATATATGTTTATGCATACATATTATACAGTGAATGTTTAGAAATTGTTATTTTGATGCATGTAAACGGTTGGATTACTTGCTTTGCTGTTGTTGTTGTTGTTCTTGAAAAAGCCATCAAAAGACAATCTCACTTCATAACAGCAAGAAAATTAATTTTGTGTTATAAGATTTCATGTTACTGCAAGATTTTCAAGAATGCATTACTCCCATAAGATAATGGATTGTTGCATAAGGATAATCATATTATCTGATTGCACTGTCAAATCTTCAGAGATTGCATAACACTCACTGGTAATCTTTAGTATTCATACTAAGTAGCTGACAGCATAGGTGAATAAACTGTTACAACTGGGATGTGTGTGTGTGTGTGTGTGTGTGTGCATGTGTGTGTATGTATGTATACACACACATACACACACACATATATATATATACATATATATGCACACTCACACACACACACATACACACATATACAGACAGACATATATAAATATATATATATATATATATATATATATATATAATTTCTGTTTTGGAATCTTGCCATAGATTGTTTGGATCAAGAATGATACTTTCTATAGCATTGTGGAATCTTTGCAAATTGCTTGGTAATTTCAAGTTGGCAACATTTAACTTTTACGATACCTTAGGACCACACTGTTGACATTTAGGCATTATCGAAAGATTCCTTTTTCCATGCACTAGGCAATGGCCAGTCCAGCTCTCTGCTCCTCTCATGACCCGAACACTAGAAACATCTTTCATATCATACTTTCTGATCAAAATATAATCTATGAGATGCCAGTGCTTAGATCTTGGGTGGTTGTATATTTATTTTTCTGCTTAAACAATGTGTTGGGTGCGAACAGATTGTTCTCAGTACAAAATGTCAAAAAACTACTCCTTTTTTATTACATTTTCCAATTCCATGTCGACCTAAAACGGGCCATGAAATGTAGTCGTTTCCAACTCTTGCATTGAAATCTTCCAATATGACCAGCTTGTTAGAAATTGGTACTTTCTGCAATAATTGTGCTAGATTGTCATAGAACTACCAACTACCTTACAGTTTCATCAGAATGGGACATTGTTGGTGCATAAATACTGACAATGGTAAGAGACCTACCTTTTGTCAGTTTAATACGGCATGGTCCATTTAGATAAACCACTTGGAAATTCCACAATGGAGGATACTAATGAATTCTTGAGAGCAAACCCAACACCAGATTCTCTACGCTGACCCTTAGATAAGACCTCTCCAGGAGATAGTATACTCATTAGTAGGTTCATTTACTCGACCCTCACAAGAGAGACATGTTTAAGAGAGCGCAACTATATCAAGGGAATAGTTTTTAAGCTCACATGCAATAAGTGCAGTACTCCATTCTGACTTCTTGGAGCTGTTGAATCTTCCATTTATTTTGGAAGCTCTGTACAAAATGATGGAAATCTGGACACAGTAATGCATCTGCAAATTCAAAGGGCAGCATAAGCATCTGGTGGTTTGGAGCCACATGTTTGGCACCAACAGCATCTAAATAACAACACAAAATTGGTTCTTTACAAATCGTTTGTCTTACCATCCCTGTTGTATTCTTCTGAAACATGGATGTGCTATGAAAAACACTTCAAACTATTAGAACGATTCCACCAAAAATGTCCTCGCAGCATTTTAACCATTAAATAGGGATTTTTTTTTACTCCAGACACAGATGTCTTTGTATCTGCAGGCATCACTTCAATTAAATCAATGATTCTGAGAAACCAAATGAGATGGTCTGGCCATATTGTTTGAATGGTGGATGGAGAGCTTAAGGCCAGATGAAGTCCAAGGTTTTTGGGTGAAGAAACTGAGCAGGCTCCATGAAAGGATAGCACAACAGCCAGATGTGTGCTTGCAGGAAGGTGCAGCAGTCCCCAGCTGGATGACAAAGGGAAGGACATTGTTGTGTGCCAAGGATCCTGAAAAGGGAAATGTTGCATCCAACTTTTGATCAATAACGTGTCTTCTGCTAATGTGGAAACTAATGTCAGGTGCTTTGGCTGGTGAACTATATAGATACCTGGAAAAAAAGTATCCAATGAAACTTATTCTAAACTGCATTTTATTAATGTAAATTCCATATTTGTCTCCCTTATTTTTGTTGACAGAATTAGTCTTTTAGAATGATGTTTTACTCATCACTAGTTTTGATTAATTTAAACGTTTTGGTTTACTATATAAAGTATGCAACTAAGAAGTATATTAACAGACACAGTTTATAGGAAAATTTACCATACCTGGAGGCTGTGCTGCCTGACTGGCTCCCATGCTGATGACATAAAAAGCACCATCTGAACGTAGTTGATGCCAGTTCCACCTGACAGGCTCCCGTGTTGGTGGCACATAAAAAGCATCAACCAAACATGGCCGACACCAGTACCCCTAGATTGGCTCCCATGCCGCTGGCATGTAAAAAGCACCAACCGAACGTGGCTGATGCCAGTACCACTAGACTGGCTCCTGTGCCAGTGGAACATAAAAAGCACTATCCAAATGTTATTGTTGCCAGGTCCAGCTGACTGACTTCTGTGCCGGTGGCATGTAAAAAACACTACCTGAATGTTATCATTGCTCTCCAGACCTCAGTCAAACCGTCCAACCCATGCTAGCATGGAAAACGGATGTTAAACGATGATAATGACGATGATGATGATGATGATCACCGGAAGATGAAGCAGCCAGGTATTTTGATGTAGTAAAACTAAATATCTCAGCATTTGATTTAAGTAGTTATGAGCAGAATGACAGCAGTGAGCAGTTGTTGTATGACTTCATCTCATGAATTGTCTCTAATTGAATCAGTAGCTTTGTCTAGCTTTTAGTTACCATTTTCTCCCCATTCTTAATGCAATGATTGATACCAGCTCAGTTCATTGGTCAAATGAAGAATTAATCTTAATGAAACAATAATTAAATCATGGCTAATTAACAGCTAAACTGTTTATGTAAATGAAATTAATATTGATGGTTTCCTTCCTAAAAATAAAGTTGATAAGTAGAAGAGAAGAAATGTAACCCATAAGATCAACCCTTGTACGTTACTGGTATTTATGGTATTCATGCCAAAGAGAGAGAAAATAAAGCCACATACACCAAAGCTTCTCAGAATCTGTGGTTAAACTTAACTAGATTAAAAATTAGTCAGAAAATGGACAATATTCAAAGTTAATTGAAGCATATGGTAGAGGAATCATTTAATTCTCAAGCCATAATGTAAATGTTTGACTTTGTGCGTGTGTGTGTGTGTGCGCGTGCGTGTGTGTGAGGTGCATGTGTATGTGTGTGTAAGCATGCAGGCATGTCTGTGTGTACTTATATATGTAAAATTTGTTATTTCAAGCCGACTATTCTGAATATCGTGATAAAGAATGAGAAAGGAAAGGCATGAACAAACAAAAGAACCAGTTTATTTATGTAAATCGGTAATTTCAAAAAAATCAAAAATCTATTTCACAAATGATAAGAAAGAAAATCTGATCTTTATTATCAGATAAGGTGACAGATAGAAATGGAATTTTTTCTTAACAATTCATTCTGGTACATCATATTCTACTTAAGTAGAAAAAGTAGGAGGAAAATTTTTGGTCAACGTAACCTGTATAATTATAAACAAGTGTGCTGAGAGAAATAACTCAAATGAAGTCAGCATTAATTCCACAAAAACTGTTTAAAGAATTTCTTTCTTTATTTCAAAAAATGTAGCAGAATCAACTCTTGTTGATTCTCAAAGGAAAGAGGAAAGAATTAGATAAAATTAAGAATAGATTTCACAAAATATGTTTTTTTATGCTTGTAACAACTGTTAACTATTGAAAGCAAGCTTATGGAGTACAATATACTGATGAGGTTTGATAAATCTGAAACATGCCTGTTACTTTCATTTTGCTTGGTGACAAAAATTACATTTTACTCTCCAAATCAAAGAAATTTAATTTTCTGTGAAATTAATATTCAGCTTCCTGAAACTAGTTCCTTTCTTCTTTGATATCTGTTAACCATTCTTGTTTTCTTTCTCCCAAAACTGTCATTGTCAGAAAATAGCCCCCCTCTTTCTAAGAAGAATTTTAATATAGTTATATTTATATTCATAATTATATATAGGCATTTGGGTTAACCTAATATTTTTTAGCCATCAAATGGTCATCACATCTTCTGCAAGCAAAAATAAATGTCACTAGCGTTAGATTCTTCCTCAGAAGTCATGCATCTCCTTCTTCTGTCCAGGGAGAGCCATACAGCGTTAAGTTATTCATAGCAACTAAATTAGTTGGTTTGATTTGTATAAATAGTGATTTGCTGGGCACTAATTTAATTATAGACATACAAACATCCTTGAATAATTTTAAATCTATAATGCAATAAAACTAATGTTTTTAGCCAAACATGTAGGACTTTGGCGAAATGTAAAAAGTTTATCAATGTATCTATCTATATATATATATTATATGTACTTATATATATATGTATATGTATATATATATATATATATATATATATATATATAATATAATATTATATATATATATATGTATATGTATATATATATTATATATATATAATATATATATATATATATATATATAATATATATATATGTATATGTATATATATATATATATATATATATAAAAATATATATATATATATATATATATATATATATATAACATACATACATACATACATACATACATATATATATATATAATATATATATTATATATATATATAATATACATACATACATACATACATACATACATATATATATATATATATTATATATATATTAGATAGATAGATAGATAGATAATAGATATATTTCTTTACTGCCCACAAGGGGCTAAACATAGAGGGGACAAACAAGGACAGACAAAGGGATTAAGTTGATTACATCAACCCCAGTGCGTAACTGGTACTTAATTTATCGACCCCGAAAGGATGAAAGGCAAAGTCGACCTCGGCGGAATTTGAACTCACAACGTAACGGCAGACGAAATACCGCTAAGCATTTCGTCCAGCGCGCTAACGCTTCTGCCATAGATAGATAGATAGATGGATAGATGGATAGATAGATAGATAGATAGATAGATAGATAGATAGATAGATAGATAGATAGATAGATAGATAGATAGATAGATAGATAGATAGATAGATCGATCCCCAAATATAGCAGTATAAATATATATTCACTTCTTACATTTGACCAAAGTCACACATCTTTGGCTAAAAACATTATTTTTATTGCATTATAGATTTTAAACTATTCAACGATGTTGTTTGATTGTCAAAATATGGCCTGGGCCATTTCTGGCCGAAACTTATCTAAGTATCATCATCATCATCATCATCATCATCATCATTTAGCGTCCATTATCCATGCTGGCAAGCTAGGAGGCTGCACCAGACTCCAGTCTGATTTGGCATGGTTTCTATGGCTGGATGCCCTTCCTAATGCCAACCACTCCAAGAGTTTAATGAGTGCTTTTATGTGCCACTGGCATGGGTGCCATCTGTGTGACACCAATATCTGCCACGACTCTGATTTTGCTTGACTTGATAGGTCTTCTTATCAAGTACGACATAATTCTAAAGATCTTAGTCCTTGCCTCTGTGAGGCCCAACACTCAAAAGGAGCTTTTCATTTATCACCAGCATCAGCCACTTTGTCTCCGTGAGGCCCAACACTCAAAAAGTACTTTTTACATGTCACTGGCACAGGTGCCAGTTACGTGGAACCAGCATTGGCCACAACTATGATTTCACTTGGCTTGATGGGTCATCTCAAGCACAACATATCACCAAAGGTTTTGGTCACTAGTCATCGCCTCTGTGAGGTTCCAAGTTTGAATATCATGCTTCACCACCTCATCCCATGTCTTCCTGGGTCTACCTCTGCCACAGGTTCCATCCACAGTTAGAGAATGGCTTTTCATCACACAGCTGTCCTCACATATATCTAAGGGCATAATATACATATATATCATCATCATCATCATCTAACGTCTGTTGTCCATGCTGGCATAGGCTATATGTATATACTAGATTTTTTTAACCCAAATATTATGTATTAGGTGTAAGCATGCATAACCATTTTCAGGTTGGTATGACCAGAAGTAAGTTATGTCTATTGTCTTAAATGAAATGTAACAAAAAGTTAAGATCACTATAATACTGTTACAGTTTTCTGTGATACTGACAATATATTAAATATTCATTGGGTTATAAATATATTCACATTGGTGACTCTATTGATCAATACTTGACTAAATACAACAAAATTTTGTTCATAATTGCTATTCCAGCCATTAGTTTTTTGTCATTCCAATGCACTTCCTCTTGAAAAGAGCAAACTGATTCGAAGGTGGTTTCTCTACTATTTGCAGTAGATTGAGCAACCATGGGAAGCTCCCTTACCAGATCCTCCGTGTCTTTGTTTATCGGTTTTGTATGCAATGCTTGTCGTCTTTCAATAACTGCAACTGAATTAGAAGACAGGAATAAATAATTTAATAAATCTCTGAAC
Source organism: Octopus sinensis (assembly GCF_006345805.1). Taxonomy (NCBI): domain Eukaryota; kingdom Metazoa; phylum Mollusca; class Cephalopoda; order Octopoda; family Octopodidae; genus Octopus; species Octopus sinensis. The sequence goes on along the minus strand of NC_043001.1, from coordinate 100,621,390 downwards.
GAGGTATAAACAGCAGCTGCACAACAACGTGAAGTATATTTGCCACTTAAATGTGGCTAACCACTAAGGGTGGATGCTACTGTAGCTTGTAGCCCCAGGAGAACATCTTCTCTGGCTGACTATTGACACACTTTCTGTGCCCAATCAGTATTTGCAAAGGGAAGCCATCCTTCCATCGTCGACCTAGAATGTATTGTCGTGCGCTGACAACAGGTAAATACCTAGAAACCCGGGTCCATGCGTATCACGTCAGGTCGACGATGGGAAGGATGGCTTCCCTTTGCAAATACTGATACGGCACAGAAAGTGTGTCAATAGCCAGCTGGAAAAGATGTTCTCCTGGGGCTACAAGCTACAGTAGCATCCACCCTTAGTGGTTAACCACATTTAAGTGGCAAATATACTTCACAATAATATAATTTGTTCTGTACATAATGTCATAATATATGTATATATCCTTTTCACTCATATTTAAAGTGGAACCAGATCCTCCAGGAAGGATATGAGCCACAGCTTAGGTTTATTTGGAAGTACATAATGATCCACTGGCCTGATGCCCATTTTCAAATTAAAAAGCTCCACTGGTACTAACGAGCTGGCACTTGGTCAGCTACCTCTGCTGTTCCAGTTGATTTGATCAACGGAATAGCTTGCTCATAACATTATGATACAAATGGCTGAGTATTCCACAGACTGATTTAGATATGTATAATTACTTATACATACAGTTTTATATATGCATGTATGTGTGTGTCTATGTCTTTGTGTGTGTGTGTATGTATATCTATGTCTGTGTATGTGTGTGTGTGTATGTGTGTGTGTGCATGTATATCTCTGTCTTTGTGTTTGTGTGTGTGTATATGTGTGTGCATGTATATCTGTGTGTGTGTGTGCATGTATATCTATGTCTTTGTGTGTGAGTATATGTGTGTGAGTATATGTGTGTGAACATGTATATCTATGTCTTTGTGAGTGTGTGTGTGTGTGTGTGTGTGTGTGTGTGCTTCTCTTAGTACAAGTTTGTTTCTTCAGAATAAATGCAAAACAAAAAAAGAGAAATCAGAATCAAATTTCGAACATATATTTACAAGAGTTGGACATTTTTTGACAGCAGAAAATTTGATGCTTCAGACGTGAGTATCTCATGCTGTTTCTATACAAAAGCCGAAAAGTGAGTTGTACAAAGCACCGTAAAGAAAAGAAGTTTATACGATTCAACTAATTTTCTCCATGCTCATCACATTCCTGTAGAAGCACAGTCTTATCTTTTGCACTCCAGGCCTGATTCATTTGATATCCAGTTGAACATGTGGCATTTCTTTGTACTATTTCCACATCATTCTGCATTCAAAACTCATGTCTTACATCTTGTACATGATCATTACACAGTCTACCTTTTACACTCTGTTAAGAAACCCTATTTTACCAGCAGTGTTCCTAGTTCCTCAACCTCTTTTTACTCTGTTCTTACTCTGGCTCAAATGCTTTTAAAATACATTACTGGGCCCCACTAGGCAACAAAAACAAACCATTATTTCTACAAAGAATTAAAAGACTTTGAATAAACTCCACAACTCTTACAACTGGCTGTTCCTGTACATCTGCCACATATTAGGATTACTTTGTCAACCTGCCTGTGATCCTAGAATATCAACGGTTTCAACCGGGGTCTGGATGACTCTTGAGAACCCATATAAGATTTTGTTCTTTAAATTTGTGCGCAATAAATTGGTCGCAATTCTAGAATACACAAAGCATCTTACTAATTCTTTATACAATTCCTAGTAATATAACAATTTAATAGGATTTTATTTAAACATCAAATGGCTTTAAGGGTCCAGCAGAGTAAAATAAGAACCAAAGAGGTCCGTAGGAAAAATGGTTGGAGTCCACTATACTACTATACCTACAGTGAGTTTATAGATTAAACTTTGCTTATCATATGGAATTCCTACCAACTAATCCCCTGCAGATCAAACATGGTAATAGGGTCCTGTCTTGTTTCCTAATAACAAAATACTTTAGTCTATAAAACCACAACTAATAAGGGAATAAGTAAACCAGATTGGCTGATTTGCATCTTTAATGCCTTCTTGGCAACGAGCAACATTTAAATATTTCTGGTTTGGTTTCAGTGTTTTGTTTCAACGTTCAGAATAACACTGACACAGGACACTGTTAAAGTACCAGTAATTTGTATACAGAGATCCGTGTGTGTGTGTGTGTGTGTGTGTGTGTGTGTGTGTGTGTGTGTTTGTAGATATCTATGTGCTTGTTTATGCAATGAAGCAAACAGTTCTGGTGAGAAATCTTTACACCCAGAAATGTCACCACAAAATTATCTCATTTGACAGAAAGTTGTTTTATTTTTCAGAAACGAATTAATTTAATCGAATAGTTTTAGTGTCAGCTTTCTGAATGTGTTAAATAAAAGATCTAACATCTCTTATTGTTGTTGATGTTGTCCTTTGATGGTGGTGGTGGTGGTGGTGGTGGTGGTGGTGATATATTGGATGGTTTTGTTACTATTGTTGTTAAGGATGAGGTTGATCTTGTCATTGGTTGGTGCCGCTGTTATTGCCATTAATTTTGTTGCTTTTTTGTTTCTTGTTGCTGTCATCCCTGTTTCTGCCACCCCCCTCCTCCACCTTCTCCCTCTTCACATTTTCAGTTTATAATTCAATGTCGAAAATGTCTTTCTTGGTTGATGTGTGTGCATGCATGTGAATATGAGAGAGTGTGTGAGTATGTGTGTGAATGTATGAGTGGGTGTGTTTTTGAGTTTCTGCACTGTATGTGTATATGTATATGTATTTAGATATGCAAGAGGCCATGTATGTATATCTAAGTGTTAGTGGGATTATGAATGTATTTGTATGGAAGTTTTATGAAAATGTCCCACTGGTGAGTATAAATGGTATATGATGCCTGGCTATGATTTTATAAACAGCAATATGTATATTTTAATGTGTGTATATTTATGCAGGTCGATCTGTTTGTGTATTGGCAAATTGTTTGAATTGTGGCAATACGTTATATATATATATATATATATATATATATATATATTTCAACAATTGAGGGCAAAATTAATTAATTATTAATTTTACTAAGCCCTTTTATATAATGTAATAATTTGAATTCGCCTTGAATGGTCCCTTTGCATACTGAACACTTGGTGAAATTGATTAATAATTAATTAATTTTGCCCTCAATTGTTGAAATTATAATTAATCTCCCTCTGATTAATGCTTCGGATTTTACCGAAATAAGCATAGTGTTTGATGATTTTAACCCACGCTGGTGGAAAGGGGAGAACAGAGATTCTTCGCTTGCTTATTTTGAATTTGTTGGCACTGTTAGTTGGGAGCAGATCTTCGAAAGGGTATGTTCTTATTTTCAGTGTTTCCAAATCCAAACCAAGGAATTTCTGAGCCGATGATAGAAATGTTGTTTTGACTAATCTTGAAACGTACGTTCTCGAATAACCTTAGCATTTGATTTTTCGATGTCCTTACCCCCAAACTTTTGTGAGTTGAATTAAGCAAACACTATATATGAGAGAGATTTTCTTTAAGTATTAGAAATAGCCTTAAAAAAGTTTTTTAGCTGCTATTTCTAATGAGTTCAGTATGCGGCAAAGTAATTTATTTTACTAAGCCCTTTTATATAATATATATATATATATATATAAATAGATAGATAGATAGATATATACATACATACATATATATATATATATATATATATATATATATAATATATGTAGGTGCGGGCATGGATGTGTGGTTAGGGAGATTGCTTCCTAACTACATGGTTTTGGGTTCAGTCCCACTGCATGGCACTTTGGGTAGGTGTCTTCCACTATAGCCCCGAGCCGACCGGAACTTTGTGATTGAATACGGTAAGCGGAAGTTACTGCCGTTTATGTATGTGTGCGTATAGCTGCTCAGTGCCTCTCCGAAAGAGAGAGAGGGATATATATATATATATATATATATATATATATATATATATATATCCTCTCCTCTTCCCCCCCTCTCCTCCCCCTCTTCTTCCCCCTTCTCCCCCCTTCTCCCCCCTTCTCCCCTCCCCCTCTTCTCCTCACTACACCACACGACTTTACACATCACATCATATATGATGTGCCATACTAATACATACACCAACTAATACATACTAATACGTACTAATACATACTAATACATACTAATACATACTAATACATACACCAACCCTATACATACACACGTCCAGACCCCTCATACGCACTTATACTCTCTCATACACACACACACACACTTATACATACTAATACGTACTAATACATACTAATACATACACCAACCCCATACATACGCCTGTCCAGACCTATCCTACGCACTAATACTCTCTCATACACACACACACACACCCTTATACATACTAATACATACACCAACCCTATACATACACACGTCCAGACCCCTCCTACGCACTAATAAGTGGTCATTCAACCCTATTATCAACCCTATTATCTCCCCTTATTTCGCTCTCGCGTCTCATGTTTGATCTTTGACTTCTGGCCGAAATCAGATCGCCATGTTGATTCGTTAGTTACTGCACGCATTTTTTTCTCTCCTTCTTTCTGTGTTTTTTTTCTCTCTGTGTATCTTTCTGTTGAAGAGCGTAGGCTCGAAACGTTAAAGACTTGTTTTATTTATATTTCCTGAGCGCCATACTAATACAATTGTTTGTTTGTTTTCCACCTGCCTTCGTCTTTTGTCTATTTTCATAAAGCTTCCCGTTATATATATATATATATATATATATACATATACACATATATATATATACATATATATACATACTAGCGGTTGAAGAAACCTGTGGAAGAGGTAGACCCAGGAAGACCTGGGATGAAGTGGTGAAGCACAACCTTCGAACATTAGGACTCAGCAAGGAAATGACTAGCGACCGAGACTGTTGGAAATATGCTGTGCTCGAGAAGACTCAGCAAGCCAAATGAGACCATAACCTGTGGCCTATGCCAGGAGCGTAACCAGCCCACTTATGCGTACCTTTTCCTTCTTTGGTCACTAAACTCTGCTTGCGAAGACCTGTTGAGGCAAGGGAAATCAAAATCAAAATCAATTAGATGACTGGCATCCATGCTAGCAGGGTGCAAAGAGTACCATACAAGTGTAATCATTCAAGTATGATCATTACCAGCGTCGTCTTACTGGCACTTATGCCTGTGCTAGTAGGGTGCCAAGAGCACCATCTGAGCGTGATCATTGCCAGAGCAGCCAACTGGCTTCTGTACTCATGGCATGTAAAAGACACCATTCAACCATGATTGTTACCAACATCGCTTCACTGGCACCTGTGCTGGTGGCATGTGTAAAAAGATTTGAGCGAGGTCATTGCCAGTACTGCCTGATTGGCCCCCACGCCGGTGGCATGTAAAAAGCACCCACTACACTCTCGGAGTGGGTGGCATTAGGAAGGGCATCTAGCTGTAGAAACTCTGCCAGATCAAGATTGGAGCCTGGTTCGCCAGCCCTCAGTCAAAATCGTCCAACCCATGCTAGCATGGTAAACGGACGTTAAATGATGATGATGATATATATATATATATATATATATTATATATATATATATATATATATATATATATATATATATATATATATATATATATATATAAGTAAATATAACAGAGTGGTCACAGTTTCTCTGTGCACTGGGCCACTTGGTGTTGAATCGGGATACTATTAAATTAGTATCTAATTCTATCACCCTTATTAATTAAATATATATATATATATATATATATATATATATATATATATATTATATATATATATATTATATATATATATAATATATATATATATATACAGGGGTTGGACAAAATAATGGAAACACCTTAAAATTTCAAACAAATTTATTTTAATATGGAGTAGGACCACCTTTGACAGTAATTACAGCTTGAATTCTATGAGCTATGGATTCGTACAAAGCTCGAATTGTTTCCAATGGAATTTTTATCCATTCTTCAGCTAAAGCAGTCTCCAGTTCTTGTAGTGATGATACTGGAGAATATCGACTCCTTACTTGTTTTTCTAAAATGCACCATAAATGTTAAATAATATTGAGATCTGGGTATAAGATGTTCAGCTTCACTAGAATGTTACTCGTGCATTCAGTAACAACTTTAGCTGTGTGAATTAGTACATTATCATCCTGAAAGATTGTGTTTACCTCTAGAAAGAGTTCCACAAACATAGGATGAATTTGATCAAATAAAATCTTTAATTAGTCTTGACTATTAATTGTGCCATGAAGGGAAACCATTGGGCCGGTGAATTTCCAAGATATAGGACCCTCCCCCCACCAGATCATTACAGATCCAATCCGTGTTTAACAGTTGGAAGAAGGCTGTCTAAGTCAAATGCTTCTTTTGGCTGTCTCCACATATATACTCAGCCGGTGGTCAGAAATATGGTAAAGGTTGACTCGTCTGAGAAAATAAGATTCTTCCACTGCTCTAGGGATTAATTCTATAGGTTGTTACTCCACTCTAAATGCTTTGCAACATTTGCTTTTGAAAGTAGTGGTTCTCTGATTGCAGCCCTCCCATGAAATCTGGCTTTGTGCAGCTCCTGGCAAACAGTCCTGTGGAGACTATGTTCTCAAGGTGGTCATTAAGCTCTGCAGTAATTTTGGGAGCTGTACTTTTGTGATCCCATCTAACAATTTATGTAAGAATCCGATGGTCCCTATGTGAAAGTTTTGGTTTTCTCCCGGAGTTTTGTTTCGATGAGGAGGTTTTTCCCTCTTTCTCACAGTCTCTCATAACTTTCAAGACAGTACTTCTTGATGCACCAAACATCTCGGCTGTTTTCATTATGCTGGTGCCTGCCATACAAGCACCAACAATTTGATCTCTTTGAAAGTCCGATAGATCTGTCATTTTAACGAATTTTAATTACCTTTTTCTGATGATATCTGAAAAGAAACAGCAATTTTAGCAAAACATATAAAACAACACTAATAATAAATTAAAAAACACAAAAATAAATAAGCTTTTGATGGTTTTATAGATATTTCAAATTTAAGATGCTATGATGCTAGGTGTTTCTATTATTTTGTCCAACTCCTGTATATGTATGTATGTGTGTATGTATGTATGTATGTATGTATGTATGTATGTATGTATGTATGTATACACATACTGTGCTTGTGTGTGTGAAGTGGTATACACAGTTTGTCACATTCAAAAAACTACAGAGTTAAATGAATATGGAAGGTAGAGAGATTTAACCCTTTCGTTACTGTATTTCTGTTGAGATGCTCTCTGTTTCTTTCAATTACTTTAAATATAAGAAATAATTTAGTTAAATAACTAAGTTATCATTAAACTAGTGTTAGGAACATAAATTGTGACTAAAGTTTGGTGGAAGATTTTAATTCAAAACTTATGAAAACAAGACATTTGTACTACAGAGCCCGAGGTGGTTTCAGCCGGGTTGGTAATGAAAGGGTTAATAATTCTTGACTTTGCATAGCAATGGAGAGACACAACATTCCTTCATCACCACTGTACATATGTGGTAAAGTGGTAAATTTTGTTTCCTGTTGAGCCAGAAATACCAGTTATCTTTTCTCCAAAATCACAAGCTTCTAGCTTAAAAGAAAATTAAAAGTGCCCTGCCCCCAGTCCCTCGTTGCCACTATGACAGTTCATGTCTTTATCCTGATTTGATAAGCTTTCTCCTTACTGGTCAGTTTTTTGCTTGAGTTTGCCATTTTGTTATGACCAATTCCTTTCTGCACTCTCTTTGAATCTCAGTCTAGGTCCTCCATGATGTCTTTTCCGCTTGCATAGTTAGGAGTCAAAGGGTTGTCTGCGGAGTCTATTGTTGTCCATTCTGTGTATGTGGCTAAACCAACGTAAATTTCTATCAAAGAGTATTTCCATGATAGGAGGCAGACCAGCACATCGTAGGATCTCTTCATTCTTGATCTTGTCAAAGAATATGAGATTCGTAATTTGTTGTAGCCACCTCATCGTATATGCATGTACTGAATAGTACACTATGTCTGAAATGCAGATGAGTTGGTCATGGTGGGAATATCTATGCTTAAAGTTTCACTTAATGAAGGCTGACTATGGACTACACAACAGCATCAACTATAACACAAAGGGCCTCAATATCGGCTAGAAAAGGGAGCTTCTACAAAGTTACTGGAAATAACAGCTAAGTTACTATCAAATCACACAAGACTTGTTAAATAAGAGTCTTAAGAAAGAATATCATCAATAATGGGTGTTTATCTATAAATATGTATAACTTTCTCTATTTCCTTCTTCCTTTCTATTTTCTTAATGTCTTTCTTCTTGTTTCTCTTTCTTATTCATTTACATACAAATACACACACTCTTGTACACTATAGCTTTCTTTCTCCTTATTTTCCTTCTTTCATTTTCTCTCTTTCTCTCTCTTATCTCTTATATTCCTCTTCCACCTCTCTCTCTCTCTCTCCCCCTTGTACTCCCTCGCTATATCTTGTCAATTCATTTGAAAGTTAGTGTCCAATGTTTGAAGCTGTCCTGTTCACCAGATAAAACAATAAGCCTACAGTTGTATCAGCAACCGAACAAATGTTAGATTGTTAATCACATTCAACCTCTATTAAACCCAATATCTACCATCTTACAATATCTTTTATGCTCCCAGTACACAGAGCTAAGATAGTTGCTTTACAACACAACTAAACACTATGTAAATATAGCCATAGAAAATATGGAAATACCAATGAGAGGGAAACAAAATCTCCCAATAAAAATTCCTACAAATTTCTTTGAAGCTAGCATCAAGTCTGATGAGAGATTTTAGTCTGTAGTTTACCGAAAATGTTAAGCATGACACATTCAATCAAAGCAAAGAATAAATTGGTCAATATGATTTGCTATATTAGGAGGCGTTACCATTTTTATGTACCACTTATATTTATCATATATACATACATACCCATATATATACATGTATATGCATACATACATATATATGCACACACACACAATTGTATTCGCATGTATAGACACACATCTCTCTCTATATTTATATATATATGTGTCTATGTGTATGTGTGTGTAAGAAGGATGAGAAATATGTGTAGAGAGATTAAATGGTTGCCAAATTAATGAAACAACACCGAATCTAATAAAATGTAACCTAAGCCAGAATCATAATTATCTTTTACTAGAGTTTAGCATGCTGTCGTCACTGAACTTGTTGTTGTATATTTAACCTATAAAGTTGCGGGGTTTAATGTTTCAATTACTTAATGTTTCAACTCCAGTATTTTGAGACGATGCTAGATTATATTCCACCAAACTTAGTTTAACCGGATTAATTATCAATACTTAAGTGATCAAGTGAAGGTAATCAATCTGGCCACCGGTAGCCAGACTGACCAAACAAATATGAATTACTGCTTGGTCTGCTAACTTAGCTTTGCCTGTCTTTAAAATACATTATAAGACAACAGTCAAAGAACTTGTATCTAATCCATGTATGAGACGGATACACTAGTCTGATATAGACTAAGACAATGATTTAATATGAAATATCCTTTCCTCTTCAGATCTTACAAATGTATTTTAATTCCAGCTCTTTAATTGTATTTTGCTTGATATGAACCACTGCCATACATATCACTTCACATAAGTCTGTTGCTCACAAGAAAATAATCCTCAAATCATATATTCTGCATTAAAAAGAAGAAAAAAACAGCAAAAAGGAAGAAGACATTGGATGATGTTATCCTAGATATATTTAGGATGAGGAAAAGGAAGTTTGCTCATGACTTGAATCTTTTTCTAGGTTCAAGATTAGAATAAAATAGCAATAACAAAAACAAATATATGAGTTACAAAATTGAACTCATCTCTGCTGATATATATAAAATGATAACATTGTTAGAGAAATGGTGATGTATGTTGGCCAGAATTGAATTTGAAATGAAGAAAGAAGAGATATATGTTTGTAAGGGAATAATGCTTCCAATAATCTTTTAGATTCTCTTTCATCTAATGTCATCTCTTCTATTTTTAACAACAGTTTATTCAATAACATTTGTCCAATATTATTTAGAAGTCTGCCTACCAAATTCTTTTAGTCTTCATCAGGATCAATATTCGACACAGTATGATTACTGCTCTGCTCAGTTCCAGCTGGCTAATCTCAAGTTCACCTCATTATCAAAGCTGAAAGTGATAGACAATATTTGTATACTCAGCTTTTTGAAAGTATGTATTCTATCAGCTGGGGGTGGTTCTGTTGCAGCTTTCAAGGAATTTGTTCATCATATTGACAGCAAAGCATAGAGAGGTGATGCACAACAAGTGAGAAGACATCAAGTGTCAAGAGAGATGGTGCGAATGCGAAGGTGCGAGTCATTGTGCAACGAGTCTTTCATTCTGGAATGACAGAATAGCTTTGGATTTCAATGAGATGTAAAACGAAGGCAGATGAAATATAGATTTGGGATAGATGGCCATACTCCATGATATTTCAAGCTTGTGCTCTGTAAACGGCAGCTGTCCCTTTCATATCTATTGATTGTGTTTACCATTCCAACCCCCTGTGCAGATCTGTTACAAATGGTATTGATATATTCTACCCATATCAACATGCTATTAAGGTTCCTGTTAGGGTTACACCCAAAATTTAAAACTTTATGCTTTTCCATAGGAAGCTTATAATTCCTAAAATGAAAATCAAAATTTGATGCATCTCTTTTCCTTAGGGTCATGATAATCCTACTGGTACAAACAGCATGAAATAATAACATTCAAGAGGTTTCCATTGGTCTTGATCAGATTATTTATGTATAACTGAGTCCAGAAGCAGATCTTAGTGGATTAATGTCCTGAAAGGTGCTGGATCAGATAATTTACATGAAAGACTGGTTTTATTGGATTTTTTGTTAGCGTAACTTTGCAATGATTTCATCATTTTACCTAGAATTTCTTTGGGTTTCAGTTTGCACAAAGTACATTGTGGCAGATTCTATCAAAAGCGCTTTTGATACCAAGAGCGATACATCTCCAGGTAATTGCTTTACGTCTGCAAAACAAAAGCAGTAATGTCTACTGAGCTGTCCTACAGTTCCATGTCAAATTTCGTAGACAAAAAGAATTCCTTTTACTCCTGCTGAAATGTTAGCTGATTTGATCCCTTTTCTAATGATGAAGATTTTGATGACTCAGTTACGGATTTCCTCCAAAGATACCCACAGTATTATGTCATCATCATCATCATCATCATCATCATCATCGTTTAACGTCCGTTTTCCATGCTGGCATGTGTTGGACGGTTCGACTGGGGTCTGGGAAGCCAGGAGGCTGCACCAGGCTCCAGTCTGATCTGGCAGTGTTTCTACAGCTGGATGCCCTTCTTTATGCCAACCACTCCAAGAGTGTAGTGGGTGCTTTTTACGTGCCACCGGCACAGGGGCCAGAGAAGGCTGGCAATGTCCACGATTGGATGGTACTTTCACTATTAGTCAGGAAAATGAACAAATTGCTGATCCTTTCTGAGAGATGGCCCTGCTTGATATGTTGGGAAGGTGCTGGTAGGAAGTCCATACAGTGTACCCAGTACAAGCAATTGATACATAAGTGCAAAGGTTAACAGAGAAAGTAGTCTTTATGTGTGGCAGATGAGCAGGTGCAATAAACTCCAGGAATGTACAAAAAATAGATCCCCTTAAATGTATGGGAGAGGGGGCTCTTTAGAAATAGTAAACAGTTTCTGTTACTTGGGCAACATGTAAACCATGTAAAAAGCACTCAAGCCACCCTGTATAGTGGTTGACATTAGGAAGGGCATCCAGTTGTAGAAACCATGCTGAAACAGGCTATAGAACATGGTATGATGCCTGGCCCAGCTCCAGTCAAACCATCCAAACCATGTCAGCATGGAAAACAGTTGTTAGAGAGAGAGAGAGAGGTGGGGAGGGAGCTTATGGTGAAGATTTGTTGAGATATACTCTCAGTGGACATTAGGGGTGATGAGACTAGGTGAAGTGACACAGAGGCTTGGGCTAAATATGTGGGCAGGATGAGGTGACTAGAAAATGATGAAAAGAAATATAGGAGAGGCTCAGGGATGGAGAGGAGAGGCTCAGAGAGGAGGTGAAAGAAGTAGGTGATTAGTGGAGACCTTGGGTAGGGAGAAAATGTGGGAAAGAAAGGTAATTGAGGAATCTGGATGGGGTGGCGATGTAGACCGTGCCTATTCTACTCTCAGGTGATAAGGGGAAATGGTGGGTGTTTGGGAATGAAATGTAGAGGAAGGATTGATTCTAAGATAAGCTGCCTACCAGCAATCCTTCCATCTCTATAGGTTTTTCTTTCTTCTTAATATCACCTCTTCAACTAAGATCTGTCCAATGTTTTGTCTTTGAAGGAATTTACAGCCAACATTTTTGAATTTATCTATTTTCCTTGCTGATTTAGTTATTAAATCAAAGTTACCCATGAAACTTGAGCTTTCATTTTAATATTACCAGAAACTGTTTTACATTTCCACTTTTTGTATTTGCTCTTAGAATGATGCTTCTGTGTTTTTTCCTAGCATATTCAACTTTCTACAAAAGCACTGTAATATGTATGTATGTATGTATGTAAGTATGTACGTATGTATGTATGTATGTATGCATGTATGTATTTTTGTATGTATGTAAGTATCTATGTATTTATGTATATATGTAAGTATGTATGTATGTGTGTGTGTATGTATGTATGATATTCATGTATACGAATGTATATATAATATATTTGTACATATACACACATATATGCATTAGTCCCTATATCTATCTATCTATCTATCTATATATATATATATATATATATATATATATCTATATATATATATATATATATATATATATATATATATATATAAATACATACATATATATATGAATGTGTGTGCGTGTATGTATGTATTTATATATTCATTTATATGTAATTATGTGTGCATGCATGTGCGTGGGCTTCTGCTCACCCCCCATGCACGCACACACACACACACACACACACACACGTGCACACACACATGCACACACATGCATTTGTTTCTGTGAGGTGATTTTGATGAGAAATAAAGAATTTGTTTTTTTCTTTCTTACCAAGTTACTTGTCATTGCTTGCCGACTTAAGTCAAGAATTTCTCTCTCTCACTTTGGAAATATCTTCTTTTTTTTTTTTTGTCCAAGGTGACAAGTAATCCTGGAATCACCAGAGTTATATATGAACAGTTTGTGTGAAGCGGAGAGATCAATTTTCCTGCTCAGCTTCTCTGTGCACAGCCAACGAATGTGATTTATTTCCATTTAGCTAAGCCCTACCCAATTCTTCATTTTCATCTCGTGATGGAATTTGTGGATTTCTAGCAAATATATAAAATGCCACGAAATAAGATAACTAATTGGTGACAGAAAAACAGTTAAGTACTATTAGATTTTATTATAACTGTTATTGTTATTATTATCCTTGAAGCTACCGAACTGGCAGAATCAGTAGAGCATTGAACAAAGAGCTTGTAGGGTTTATGTTTCATGGTTGATAAAATACATGTAACAGAGATGTACTGGGGTCAGTCTAAACTAATTCTGCCCCTCCCCCACCACATTCCACCAAAAATGAAATGTGTGACCTAGTGACCACGCCAGAATATAATAATAATAATAATAATAATAATAATAATAATAATCTGAGGTCTTTGTTGTGACTTGACAAACAGAACAACTCCCGGTAGACACAATACCTTCAATCAACAACCTCACGATATTGTATACTGTGCAACGTCTATAGTAATAATAATAATAATTATTATTATTATTATTATATTATTATTATTATTATATTATTATTATTATTATTATCATTATTATTATTATTATTATTATTATCATTATTATTATTGTTATTATTGTTATAGTCGATAGATATGACAGGTTAGCTTGGGTAGTTAAGCAGTTGTGGTCGATGAAAAAGGTGGTAGTAGTACCAATAATTGTTGGAGCCCTGAGAGCAGTGAGTAAAAATCTTGAGAAGTATGTGGAACAAATAGGGGCTGTGATAAGGGTGGGGTGAAGCACTTGCAGAAAACAGCACTGCTTAGAACCGCTCGAATACTCCAGATAGTGCTCGATAGTCCTCGAAACACTAGCCATTAACAAAGTAGCACCAACAATTATAAAATTCATTGGGCACTCTATGAATAAATGGCAAACAGTGCTACAGCTCCAAACAAAAGAGGGACTCATGAAAACCAAAGCCATCCCCATTAGAAGAGGAATATTCCAGGGAGACACGCTCTCTCCACTCCTTTTCTGCTTGGCACTGTCACCTCTATCTGATATGCTAAATAGAACTGGATGCGGATATAAATGTTACGGCAAAACGATCAGCCACCTTTTATAATGGATGACCTAAAACTATACGCTGCAAATGACAAACAGCTGGAAACACTATTAAAGACAGTTCATGGATTTACCAAAGAAATAAATATGAAATTTGGATTAGAAAAATGCGCCAAAGTAACCATGAAAAGAGGAAAACTAGTTAAGAGTAGTAATATCACACTAGATAAAACCAATGAAATAAAAGAATTAGACCAAAGCCAAACTTACAAATACTTAGGAATCCATGAACTAGATAAGACACAACACACACAAATGAAAGAGAAAATAAAAAAAGAATATTATAGACGAGTTAGATCAATGCTAAAAACAGAGCTCAATGCTAAAAACAAGATAATAGGTATTAACACTTTAGCTGTCCCAGTTATAAGTTACAGCTACAATATCCTTAACTGGACACTAAATGAACTGACCAAAATAGATAGGAAAACAAGAAAAATAATGACAGGATCTAGGATGCATCACCCAAAATCTGACATAGAAAGACTATATATACAACGTATAGAAGGTGGTAGAGGCCTTATACAGCTGGAAAACTACTATAAAATAACCACCATAGGACTGCAAAAATATCTACTTCAGAAGGAAGGAAAACTGATACAAATAGCGGCAAAACACGAGCAAAACAAAAAACTGTTCTCAGTATTTAAGGAAGCTGACAAATACAAACAAGAAATCATACCACCTAATAAATATGAAGAAGAAGAAGAAGAAGATGAAGAAACAACAAAAGCTATAAAAGAAATGAAATCCAAACTAAAAACAGAACAGCAACGAACCATGATAAAACGATGACAAGAAAAGCCCCTTCATGGTAAATACTGGACTAAACTAAACGCAAAAGAAATAGACAAAGAAAAATCCCAGCAATGGTTGAGAAGCTCAGGACTCAAAGCAGAAACAGAGGGATTTTTAATTGCAACACAAGACCAAAGCCTCCCCACCAGAAATTACCAAAAACATGTAATGAAAAGAAATATAACAAGTAACTGCAGAATATGTGGAGATGGACAAGAAACAATAAATCATATTATCTCTGGCTGCCCAGTCCTGGCTAAGAAGGAATATATTCACAGACATGACAGAGTTGGAACCTACATACACTGGAAGCTAAGCCAACATTATGGAATCATCATCATCATCATCATCATCATCGTTTAACGTCCGTTTTCCATGCTAGCATGGGTTGGACGGGTCAACTGGGGTCTGTGAAGCTGGAAGGCTTCGTCAGGCCCAGTCAGATCTGGCAGTGTTTCTACGGCTGGATGCCCTTCCTAACGCCAACCACTCCGTGAGTGTAGTGGGTGTTTTTTACGTGCCACCTGCACAGGTGCCAGACAGAGCTGGCGAACGGCCACGAACGGATGGTGCTTTTATGTGTAACCGGCACGGGGCCAGGCGATGCTGGCAACGGACACGAACGGATGGTGCTTTTAGGTGCCACCAACACGGGGCCAGACAGAGCTGGCAACCGGCCACGAACGGATGGTGCTTTTACGTGTCACTGGCACGGGGGTCAGCCGAGGCTGGCAACGGACACGGACGGATGGTGCTTTTACGTGCCACCGACACGGGGCCAGACAGAGCTGGCAAACGGCCACGAACGGATGGTGCTTTTACGTGTCACCGGCACGGGGGCCAGCCGAGGCTGGCAACGGACGCGAACAGATGGTGCTTTTACGTCCCACCGACACAGTTGCCAGACAGAGCTGGCAAACGGCCACGAACGGACGGTGCTTTTATGTGTCACCGGCACGGGGCCAGGCGAGGCTGGAAACGAACACGAACGGATGGTGCTTTTACGTGCCACCGACACGGGGCCAGACAGAGCTGGCAAACGGCCACGAATGGACGGTGCTTTTATGTGTCACCGGCACGGGGGCCAGCCGAGGCTGGCAACGGACACGAACGGATGGTGCTTTTACGTGCCACCGACACGGGGCCAGGCAGAGCTGGCAAACGGCCATGAGCGAATGGTGCTTTTACGTATCACCGCACGGGTGCCAGACGAGGCTGACAGTGGACACGAACAGATGGGTCACTTAACCCCTGCTTTCTGATATATGATTTGATTTTGATTGTTCTCACTGGTCTTGCCGGGTCTTCTCACGCACAGCATACTTCCATAGGTCTCGGTCTCTGGTCATTTCCTTGGTGAGACCTAGAGTTCGAAGGTCGTGCTTCACCACCTCGACCCAGGTTTTCCTGGGTCTACCTCTTCCACAGGTCCCCTCAACTGCCAGGGTGTGGAATAGCAACAGAAAAAAGATGGTATAGGCACACACCAGAAAAGGTCACAGAAAACGAGAAAGCAACCATACCCTGGGATATGCCGATACACACAGATAGAGAAATTAAGGCCAACAGACCAGATATAGTTGTCAGAGATCATGAAGAAAAAAATGCTTTCTAATTGATGTATCAATACCGGCAGATGACAATGTGTCTCTAAAAGAAATGGAAAAACTTTCAAAATACAAAGACCTGGAAATAGAGGTAACCAGAATGTGAATCTAAAAACAGAAACAATTCCTATCATAGTAGGTGCATTAGGCATGATAAAAAAAATATTCAGACAAATACATAACAAAAACACCAGGACTTACAAACACATATAACATACAGAAAATTGCACTACTAGGCACTGCACACATCCTACGCAGAACACTTTCCATACAAAAACAATCAGAGCATCACAACAAATCACAGCACATACCCAAGGCACACAGAGCTGCGCTCGGTAGTGAAGTGAAAGCACGCTATAAAAATAAAACTACTGAATAATAATAATAATAATAATAATAATAATAATAATAATAATAATAATAATAATAATAATGATGAGAGTGTGTGCGAACTTTTCAAGTGGATTAAATGACTGTTTAGTCTAACACAATTATCCATTACCAAGCTCAGAAGAAGTGTTCTCAAAACTAAATTGAGGAAAAATTTTCACGAAGTTAGACCTCTCGGAATGCTATCTACAGATACTGGTAGAGAAAGATTACGCAAACCATTTAACAATCAACACAGACCGTGAATTGTATAAATTCAAGCGGCTCCCTTTTTGAGTAAAAGTAGCACCTGCCATATTCCAACGAGTGTGATGGATGCAATGTTAAATTATTGTGGCTTTGCTATTGCTTATTTTGGTGATATTTTAATAAAGTGGAGCAGCACTTTAAACATGCTAAAAAAAGTATTCAGAAAAATAAATGAATATGGGTTTAGACTAACAAAGAGGAAAAGTATGAATTTTTTATGAAAAATTCAAATATTTAAGTCAAGTAATTGACGAAAGGGGATGAAGGCCAGTCTTATCAAGGGCGACGGTAATACGCAATATGCTTCCCCCAACTAACATCAAATTGTTACAAGCATTTGTAGGCATGGTAAACTACTATCAAGTATATATCCTGAACATATACAACACAAGGGCTCCACTAAACGAGCTGTTAAAAAAGAATGCCAAATAGTTTTAGCCAGAAAAATGCCAGAAGGCATTTGAGGAACTAAACAGCATGTTAACTTCAAACTTGTTGCTTACACACTTCGATCCGAAGTTAGAAACGATTCTGGTCACAGTCAAATGACTGAAGCAAATTAAAAATAAAAGTAAAATATTAATTTGGTTAGCCTTGTTCACCCAGCTTCTATGGATAAGTATACCTCAGTGTATAGCTGCTTTGTCTTCTTCAGGATGTCTATGCTAATTCTGGTTGATGCTCCCTAATACTCACACAACTTCCAGACTGTACAATCCCCATCTTATTCATACCCAGAAATGTCCTCTTCCTTGCTAAGCCCCTGCCGAGTTGAACACAATGTATTTAATCGTTTTCTTTTCCATTTCTACATCAGGCATGGCTGGGTTGTCAGAAGTTGGCTTTCCAACCACATGGTTCCAGGTTCAATCCCACTGCATGGCATCTTCGATAGGTGTCTTCTACTAGTCTTGGGCTGACCAAAACCTTGTGAGTAGATTTGACAGACGGATACTGAAAGAAGCCCATCATGTGTGTGTGTGTGTGTGTGTGTGTGTGTGTGCATGTGTCAATGTGTCTGTTTGTCTCACACTACCGCTTGACAAATGGTGCTGGTGTGCCTACGTCCCTGTAACTTAGTGGTTTGGCAAAAAAGATCGAAAGAATAAGTACCAAGCTTTAAAATAAGTACTGGGGTTGATAAGTTCAACTAAAAAATTCTCCAGAGTGGTGCCCCAGCATGGCCGTGGTCTGATGACTGAAACAAGTAAAAGATAAAAGATAAAAGATATTGATCCTCTTTTGTTTCAGACTTACTCTTTACCATTTGTGTTATTCCATTCCTAAAGATTTTAGGGTGTGATTTAATGGCATGGGTGTTATTTCTAGCAAGGGAGAGGACCACATTGTGTCCTTAGTGAATGTGTGAGAAAGAATTTCTCAGGAGTGAGTTGAGGAATAACTGACAAAAAGTCAGAGAATGATGCTGATGAAGAAGAGAGGGATAATGAAAAAGAAATGAAAAAGAGGAAGAGAGTTTATTAAATGATGGTAAACATCATCATGATAAAGATGACCATGATAATGATGGTGATGAAGACAATGACACTAATGATGACAACGATGGAGATGGTGGCATTGGTGGTGATGTTGATGGTGTGATGATGATGATGATGATGATGACGACGACGATGATGATGAAGGTGATGAGGATGATGATGATGATGTCAATGATAATGAAAATGCTGATGTTAATAGCAATGATGACGACAATGTTCTCTATATTTGTGCTGACAATATGGAAAAAAAATATGCAAAGTTGGAGAATATTGAGTCATTAGTGTAATTTATCAAGTTAGCATCTTTATGGAATGGGGGTGGAGGTCTGGTGAAGATACCCCCATCTTGTATTAAGCTTTGAAGAGTAAGTCAATTCTAACAGAAAGCATTCCTATTCAATTAGATCTTCACCAATTGTTTTACAAATATTCCATTAAGCTAAGTTAAAGGGTGCAATTGTTGTTCTCTGATGTTGTATAGAACTAGCAGACAATTCCATTAGTAAATGATGATGATGATGATGACGACGATGATGATGATTATGATGATAACAATATTAATTTAAAATATTAATATTAATAAAAATAATAATAATAATAACAAGAACAAGAATATTACTTTATTATTATAACTATTTTAATAATAGTAATAACACAACAATAACAGAAAACTTGTGATAATTTTTTTTTTTTTTTGTGCCTATTCTAGAATTTCAGAGTAATTTGTAAGGAAATATTTGAGTTTACCAAATTAATATTGCTTTTATATTATGATGTTTTACACAAATGAAAATCAGAACATAAACTTTATGTAAAAGGTTTGGCTCCAGTGAATATTGGTAAACTCATCAAACATGGTCTAATTTGTGTTGGCATTACTGATTCCTATCAGAAAACTAAAAATAAATATCTCCCTTTATGCTTGTCTCAAATTACCCATCATTCAATTAATCAGTCCATCTATTTGTTAATATAAGTTATGTCGTTAACTCTTTCATCTGTTGATGAAGGTGAGAAGTAGATATTTATTTTTCCCACACATTTCCCTTAGAAACATGGATCCACAACATGGGAAAGGATATTGAGAATATTTCTTTGATTTACCATGATGGGTTTTCCATGTAGCACTCTCAAACACACACACACAAGTGCTTTATAGATGCAAAACCCTGGGTAACCCTATAAACCAGCCATAATTATCTTTATCAAAATATACACACACACACACATGTATACATATGTATACATATTGGGTCATCCCATAAATAATGTGGGTTTTTTTCAATTGCATGAGCAATTGCAAAAGTCAAAGGGGGACAGGATTAACTACCTGCATCAACTTACTATAAAAGCAGGTAGTAATTTTACCTTGTACTTATTCATAGTGCAAGTTTTGAAGAGTGCAGTTTGAATTTAACAGTTATTTTTTCCAAACTATAATGGGAGTGATGAAGAAATACATTTGGCATACCTTTATTTATGAGTTCAATAAAGGCAACAACCCACCAGAAAGTGTGAGAAATATTAATGCAGTATATGGGGATTGGACAGTAAGTGTAAGCCAGTGTCAACAGTGGTTCCAGAAATTCCAAACCAGAAACTACAACCTCGAAGACTTGTCTCATCCTGGGAGATCTGTAGAGCTCAACAAGGACATCCTGCTAACTCTGTTGGAACAAAACTCCATTGTTACTGTTGAGGAATTAGCAGTGAAGTTTGGGTTTGGTCATTCAACTATTCATTGACACCTGTGTGCCATCAGAAAATTGGGTCAATGGGTTCCTCACAAACTTTCCGTGTCTAATCTCATGCAGTGCATGAGAGTGTGCTCTTCTTTGCTGTCATGTCTCACAAGTGAACCGTTTTTATGGACCGAATAGTGACTGGTGACGAGAAATGGATTCTCTGTAAAAATGTCAAGCACAGAAGACATTGGATATGGAAGGAGAAACACTGGCAGCCCAGGCTAAAGAAGGTTTTCATGCATGTAAGGTGTTGTTATCTGTTTGGTGGGATATGAAAGGTTTTGTCCACTTTGAACTTTTTAACTCAAACCAAATGATAACAAAGGAGATCTACTGTGAGCTGTACTGGAAGCACCAGAAGAAAAATGACCATCTTTGGTTGCAAAACAAAAAAGTGTTTTTCCATTAAGATAATACTCAGCCACATAGGACGAGGATGACATTCCAAAGGCTGGAGCAGTTTGAATGGGAAACAATTCCCCACTCACCATATTTGCTGGACATTGCCCCATCATTTATTCCACAGTCTTCAAAATTATTTGGATGGAAGCAATACAAATTCTGTAGATGAAGTCAGAACAGTACTGGGGGAGTATTTTTCATCACAGACAAGTTAATTTTGGAAAAGGATCCTTGCAAGTTTACCAGAGAGATAGAAGAGCCTTGTAGAAAATGAAGGAGGGTATATTTTAGATTGAAAAAGAACTTTCTCTATCTTAATTTTGAAAAATAAAAGAAGTATTTTAAAAATGCATTATTTATAGGATGACATATATCATCATCATCATCATCATATATATATATATATATATATAATATATATATATATAGAGAGAGAGAGAGAGAGAGAGAGAGATACACACACACAAAATCAGCCAAAGGTGTTGAATGTCTCTTATTGATTCTCTTGAAGCTGATGACATGGTTGTGATAACGATTCTTGAATGAAACAGCTGTTTGCCCAGTGTAGACACACAGCCCTCCTTTTGTGTGCAACTTACATTTATATACGCGATTTGTACTCGTGCAGAGGTTCATCAATGGACATTCTGATTTTTCTTTGCATGAGCATATATATGTATTTGTATATATGACAGCTAGGGCTGGACACCATGGGAAGATTCAATATATACAAGAAGTAGGCATATACAAAACTGTCAATTCCTCCAATAATTGTACACATTTTACGCCATCACAACATTATGGTATGAGAAAAATCAAAACCTGTGAGGGATTGATGTTAGATGTATCGAAACAACTGTAGTGATGGAATATATTCTTGTATATTCCATCTTCTGTCTTTTGTTTACCATATATATATATATATATATATATATATATATATACACACACACACACATACGTGTGTGTGTGTGCGTATGTATAATTTCAAGATCCAAAGATCTAGGTGCTGGCAGTTAGTAAGCTTCAAGTAGTCAATGGTAGGTATAAATACCAACTTTCAGGTATAGTAATAGATTATTGATGGAGAAGGTTATAGGTTTTTCGCCATATCAAAGTTCAATCAGCTGAAAAAAAGGTTCTTTATAGTTCACAATGAACATCTAGGGTTGCTATGAATGTGAATAAAAATCCAAATTGAAGGAATGGTGTGGGTAAAAGTCGAGGCTACATATGTTTCTTAGCTAGCAGATCCTCAGAACTAATAATTACTCAATGAGGGGTACTCTGCTAGCTACTCATCAGACTGAATATACCTGAGTTATATGAAGGGTTACATTATCAATAAGGAATCTCAACTTGCCAGAGATATAATTTAAAATGATTGAAGCGGGAAGAATGGAGTAAAGGGGGAAAACGTATGAAGGAAGAAATAAAATGGTTGTTAAGAGAAAAGAAGGAAGAGGGGGAAAATGTCAGGAGTTGGTGAAGAAAAGAAACAAAGTTTTGGAAGTAAAATGAGAAGAAAAGGAAAAGAAGAGGTTAACTTTTTAGGAGTGGGGGGGGCAAGGTGGATTTGGTAGAAGAGAAGAAAAGAGAAGGGAGTGAGGTGGGAGATTAAGGTTGTATGCATTAGAGGAACATAGTGGTCGGAGTTAAATTGGTGGCTTACTACTTAATACATATATACTGTATATATATATATATATATATATATAGATCATGATCATCATCGTTTAACGTCTGCTTTCCATGCTAGCATGGGTTGGACGGTTCAACTGGGGTCTGGGGAGCCCAAAGGCTGCACCAGGCCAGTCAGATATGGCAGTGTTTCTACAGCTGGATGCCCTTCCTAACGCCAACCACTCCGAGAGTGTAGTGGGTGATTTTATGTGCCACCGACACAGGTGCCAGACGAGGCTGGCGAACGGCCACGCTCGGATGGTGTTTTTTATGTGCCACTGACACAGGTGCCAGATGAGGCTGGCAGACGGCCACGCTCGGATGGTGTTTTTTATGTGCCACCGACACAGGTGCCAGACGAGGCTGGCGAACAGCCACGATCGGATGGTGTTTGTTACGTGCCCACAGCACGGAGGCCAGTCGATGCGGTACTGGCTACGGCCATGTTCGGATGGTTTTCTTATGTGCCACCGGCACTGGTACCACAAAGATACATCATATAGCTAGCCTCCAGCTAGCTATATGACACATGAACCTGCGTCCATTACAACCTTCGAACAGGTTCATGTGTCTTATAGCCAGCCAGAGGCGACGGCCCCCCGGAGCCAATCAGCGACAGCCCCAGTCTCATCTACAGACTGCCACACTAGTATGGCGATAACTATCAACATCCAGCAACGCTGCCATAATCTCCTCCAGAGAGACCTAGTAATTTTAATATTTCTATTATTGAAAACAAGTGGATGTATTCCACTGTAACTAGGTAAATAAAATCTTCGAACAGACGGTCAGTAGCGACACCTGCTGGTTCTGACTACGTTGCATTGATAAAGGGCAACAACCCTGAAACATGTCTGCAAATGTCTGACTAGCAAGGTGAAGCGGCTGACCTCCCCTTTTCGAAGTTTGTAATGGACGCAGGTTCGTGTGTCATATAGCTAGCTAGAGGCGACAGCCTCTTGGAGCTAATCAGCGACAGCTTTAGTCTTATTTATAGACTGCCATATTAGTATGGCGATAACTATTGATATATATATATATGATATGATGATTGCTCCATCTTAACAGATGATAACCGGCCCATCAACACACACACCACACCTCATCACACACCACAATTACTTCATTGATAAGCTCTCAGATGACTTTCAAGACCAGACTTTAATAAAAAGTAAGTACTAGGAGTGGGGTGGATTTCTTTGAGCAAATCTTTCAAAGGCAGTGCTCCAGCATGACTGTGCTTCAATGAATAAAACAGATAAAAGATAAAATACATTGTTAAATAGAGTGGTAACTTGTTTTCTAACATTATTTACCATAGGGATGCTTGTACTATTATCTGAAGCCAATCACAATTGTAATTTAGAGACACTTTAGATAGCTAAGTGCCAATGATGTTTGTTATTTGGATTATACTTATTATAGCTGACAATGACCTGAGGAAAATAGGATGGGGTTAAATACCTCAGCTGTAATACTATGTGAATTATAGTGAAAATGAAACTAAAACAATAATGAACAATGGATTTTTTTTCAATCCTTTGATGTCATTAAGGACTAGGAAATGAGTAAGCACAACATAAGTGGCATATCTGGTTTGAGAAGAAAAAGAAAGCAAAATGGAAATTGGGACTCAACACAGCAGGAAAACTACTTTTCATAGAAATGTAATTTTGTCAGACATTAACTTTGGATGGGCTAGTTGATTAAAAGTAGACTGTCAAATCTTTATATATAAAAGTGAAGTTGTGTGTCTGTCTCCTACGATTTAGATTCCTAACTACTCCCACATTTTGCGGTGCAGTTTAACCAAAACCGGGTATCTTATAGTCGTGATTCATATCGAGCCCTTCTAGATATTAGCGCACGTCTACGATGAGTCTACAATTTAAAAAAAAATTTACCATAATTTTTTTCCATTTTAATGCATTTTTCGCTATTATATAAGGGAAGTAACTCTCTAAAAATGTCTACGATGAGTCAACGATTTAAAAAAAAATTTACCATCATTTTTTTTTCCATTTTTAATGCATTCTTTTGCTATTTTTTGGCTATAACTCTCTAAAAATGCTTATATAGTTATTTCCCTTACAAACCCGAGCAACGCCGGGCGATACTGCTAGTACTACATAAAAATAAATAATAGTATATTACTTTGAATTGGAATGTTTGAATGATTGCTGTTTAGCTCCTGATTAGACTTGATTGATTAGACACATGATCAAAGGTTTCTAGCTATGATGGTCTAGACTTTTTCCAGATGCAAGATGTATAAACTACCTTGTCCAATATATTTGAAAAGTGCAGGGTGTGATTTGAGGGAGCTTTGGTTGCTATTTCTAGCAGGTTGAGTGTCCATCTTTCAAGTTTGAAGTTGGATTTTGTTTATTCCAGACCAAGGGGATGGTAAAAAGCCAGATAGCAAGACAATTTTCTCATTCCACTATGGAAGGCCCTCATCTGGGATGCCACATGCTGTGACACCCACCTCCAGTAGCAACATAGTGTGTTTAGCTGTCAGTGCAGGCTTCACTGCTCGTCAGGCTAAGAAAGGGAAACTGTCAAAGTAAAGGCCACTCTGATAGATTTGCGGTTGAGCCTGTGGTAGTGGAGACCTCTGGCATTCTCAGCCCCTGGACCACATCCCCGCTCACCACTATCAGGGTGGAGATAGCTATCTGTAAGTGCAAGACCTGTGAGTCAGAGTGGCTGTTCCAGCACATATCCCATGCCATCCTCCAGGGCAGTGCCATTTTCATTTTGTCTGCTGAGTCCATGATGAGGGACTGACAAGACTTGCTTGTTGCTGCTTCATTTAACCAGTCATAATTTAATAAAAAAAAAAAAAGAAAAGATAGGCACAGGAGTGGCTGTGTGGTATGTAGCTTGCTAACCAACCACATAGTTGCGGGTTCAGTCCCACTGCGTGGCATCTTGGGCAAGTGTCTTCTGCTGTAGCCCCGGGCCGACCAATGCCTTGTGAGTGGATTTGTAGACGGAAACTGAATGAAGCCTGTCGTATATATGTATATATATATATATGTGTGTGTGCGTATTTGTGTGTCTGTGTTTGTCCCCCTAGAATTGCTAAACAACCGATGCTGGTGTGTTTATGTCCCCGTCACTTAGCGGTTCGGCAAAAGAGACCGATAGAATAAGTACTGGGCTTACAAAGAATAAGTCCCAGGGTCGAGTTGCTCGACTAAAGGTGGTGCTCCAGCATGGCCGCAGTCAACTGACTGAAACAAGTAAAAGAGTAAAAGAGAGTAAAGAGATTCATACACTCATGCATGCTTCAGGGTCGAAGCTGAATATAATGGAATAGAAGCTCAATTTCAATGGGCTAAACACAGACAGGTAATAAATGACTGGAGAATGCTCAAGCAAAACTGGAATAGTAAAATCTTGGATTTGCAAGTTTTTCCTCCTTCTGATAGAATTTTGATCTGTTTCAAATACAATGTAGGTAAAATTGAAGCATATATAAAGTTCAAACAATAGATATGAAAGCCTAGCCACCACGTCTTTTTGTATCATATGAATTCTCCGAATTTTCTATATCTATACTGTGTCAGCTTACGAAAGACGGTGATATTGCTCAGCAGCAACATATCTTATTTCTTTTTGTTCTTGAAGGAGGTTAATGGTAGTGGAAAAGATGACTAGAAGGGTACAAGATACATGGTTCTAGTTATATTTATCCCCGCTTAAAAGTGGATGTTGTATTAGAACAGAAAATACTGCTGTAGTTGCCATGAGAGAAACTCTCATATTGGCTTTTGGTGCATATAAGCATTCTTGTATACACCAATAGCTGGGAAATAAATCATCCACCATCATCACCGCTGTCACTGCCAGATCATGTGATTTCAGGCTTTCTTGGCTCTATCACACTTGGGGCTAGAGACAACAGCGATATCTCGGCTGGTGAAATACATAGAATCACAGAGTTGCATATAGCCTGTGGGCTCATTAAAAAATAATTATTAGCAACAGAAGTAGTATTCATACCAAAAGGTTAATATTTATCCCTCTTAAAAGTGGATATTGTGTTAGAACACAAAATACTGTGATAGCTACCATGAGAGAAACTCTCATATTTATTTTTGGTGCATATAAGCACTCTTGCAGTATTTTGTGTTCTAATACAACATTCACTTTTACAATAGTATTTACATCAAGATGGTGCTTTGAACATAACAAAAGTTTCTAAAAAAAATTATGATGTAAAGTTTTAACTTAGGTATGAATGGACACTTTAAAATAGAACCACAGTTAAACAAGTTAATATCAATACTGTTAAAAAAAATGATGTTTAGTAAACGCATTTTTCTTTAGACCATAATAGAAAACTTTTGAATTACTCTCTAGAACTTGCTTGCATCTAGATCGTAGACGTTGAATGTTACCACAAACACAAAGTGTTTTGATAATGTTCATTTCGACTTTGAGGTCACATCCTGTTAGAGATTCCATCCCTATAACTAGATAAATAAAATATATTCTTTTATTCTTTTACTTGTTTCAGTCATTTAACTGCAGCCATGTTGGAGCACTGCATTTAGTCGAATAAATCGACCCCAGGACTTATTCTTTGGAAGCCTAGTACTTATTCTATCAGTCTCTTTTGCTGAACCACTAAATTACGGTGACATCAGTGGGTGGACAAACACAGACACACAAATACATACATATATATATATATATATATATATTATATATAAAACATATTTATTGGTGAATTGAAGAAATGGAGCTGAACGCAGATTGAACAGAAATCGTTTTATTTCATTCTACACGTGTTTCGAAAGGCACAAATTACCAAAATCCGATTGAATAATGGGACCATATTGTGTCTTTTCTTCAGGAAGAAAAAAGGAAATCCGTTGGAAAAACAAAAACAGAACAGAGGCGGAGCAAAAACAAATCGAACTATGCTCCTAAGAGCCCATGGCGAAACTGTTTATCAGTGTATGTTGAGAACCGGTGGCTGAAGAATTCAACGGGTCAGGCATCGGTCAATCATGTGGGTGAGGGTGTATAGAGATGACTTTGTGACCGAGAATGAAGTCTGACTATTTAAGGAATATTGGATGTTTTATAAGGGGCGAGAAAAATCTACTTAGAGACGTGTGTGTGTGTATACTGTTCTATATATGTGTGTGTTGGCATAGGGGTAGAAAACATTTTTTGTGTACGTGTGTGCGTTTGATCGTTCGGCTGTCAGTGGCTACTGCCGTGAGAACCGTTGGGTGGCAGAAAGAAAAATATATATATATTATGTTTTATGTGTGTGTGTGTTATCTAAGCCTGCCTTGTCAAGGAAACCCCCCGCTGTGAAAAAACCAAGCCCCGTTTGTCTTACAGGAGTAATTCCCCTTGCAGTGGTTAATCGTAGATATCTTAAAGGCTATTTCAGAATTTGTTACCAAGGGCTATGGGTGCCGGTATTATTTATAAACGCTATTTAAAAGCCAGATAAGTGTAACGCCGCCAATGGGGGGCATCGAAAAGCCGACTGTAAAAGCCCGTTACCATCCGGCCTCTGGCAACAAAATATGGAAGAGTTCGGAGACACAAAGGTTGCACTGTTCTGCCCCTATCAAATGGGAGGGCCACCGACAAAATTGACCATTCCAGCCTATAGCTTAATTTCGTATCCTTCAGTCGCCATATCAGCTTACTGAGTCCCGTGGTCTGGCGCTTGTTCATGTCCCGAAAAGTTGCGTAATGGTTGGAGACACGCAAAGACATCTTGAGGTTTCCTTGACAAGCAGGCTTAGATGAACACACACACACATAAAACATAATATAATATATTTTTTTTCTTTCTGCCACCCAACGGTTCTCACGGCAGTAGCCACTGACAGCCGAACGATCAAACGCACACACGTACACAAAAAATGTTTTCTACCCCTACGCCACACAACACATATAGAACTATACACACACACACGTCTCTAAGTAGATTTTTTCTCGCCCCTTATAAAACATCCAATATTCCTTAAATAGTCAGAACTTCATTCTCGGTCACAAAGACATCATCTATACACCCTCACCCCATGCATTGGACCGATGCCTGACCCGTTGAATTCTTCAGCCACCGGTTCTCAACATACACTGATAAACAGTTTCGCCATGGGCTCTTAGGAGCATAGTTCGATTTGTTTTTGCTCCGCCTCTGTTCTGTTTTTGTTTTTCCAACGGATTTCCTTTTTTCTTCCTGAAGAGAAAGACACAATATGGTCCCATTATTCAATCGGATTTTGGTAATTTGTGCCTTTCGAAACACGTGTAGAATGAAATAAAACGATTTCTGTGTTCAATCTGCGTTCAGCTCCATTTCTTCAATTCACCAATAATGTTTTAATTTCAATTATCCGCACCAACGCACGGTTGCAACGCCAGATGGTTGTACCTCCAACCGTGCTGTTTATGCTGTGATTTTTGCTACTAAGGTATCGGTTTAACTTTTGATTAATCTACTACAAGATTATTCATCTTTCTATTTCACATAATATATATATATATATATACACATATATACATACATATATACGTATACACACACACACCCACATATATATATATATATATGTATATATATATGTATGTATGTATATCAATGAAGATAGGAGGGTAGGAGTGAAGAGAGGAAGTAAGTGTCAGATGAAGAGAGGAGGGGAGTTGAGCCCGTGTGGTGCAAAGGAGTGAAGAGAGAAGATCAATTCCTGTTCACAGTGAAGGCGGCAGTCTAGATGGTCCCAAAGCAAAGACAGTCTGAACACAGACAGGTGTTGTAGTGAATGACCAGTAGAGTGGAAATGGCATGAGACCAGAGTGTCATTGCTGAGTTTGATGCCTATATCTGTATATATGACAGGTTTCTTTCAGATTCTGCCTACAAAATTCACTCACAAGGTTTTGGTCAGCCTGATGCTAGAGTAGAAGACACCTACCTGAGGTGACGTGCAGTGGGACTAAACCCAAAACCATGTGGCTGGAGAGCAAGCTTCTAACCACACACCATACAGCCATTGTGTATATATATATATATATATATATATATATATATATATATATATATATATATATATATCAGAGGCAAAGAGTCTATGTATGAGCTGAATGCCTTACTATTTTTCCACAATAAATAATTTTTGTCTAATATATAATTAATTATTGATGATTTTCATTAGATTTATTGTAGTCATATTTACTTTTGTATTGTATTCCTTCATTTCTTATTCTAAATAGTAAACAATTGAAATCATTTGACAAGTGAAAGTAGTGAAAGTCCCTGTTTACTTTGCGAGAAAAGAAGGAAAAGCTGTGAATTAATTGCTTTCCTGTTCTTTTGAGGAGGGAATGTCAACAAGAAGGACAAAACAAACAAGCAAATTTTTCTGCTTTCCATTATAATCAGTAAGAGCAATGGTACTAGTCTCTTTGTATTCTATTATTCTCTTGGAGAATGGAGCATCAGAAAGAGAGACAAAATAAACAGGTGAAAAAAATCATGCTGTTTTAGTCTTTAATGGTAAAGACTTTAAAGGTAAAGGGAAACAAATTCTTTACTGCTTGCTTTCAGAAATAGCAAGAGCAGTGATGTTATTTTCTTTGTATTCTATTATTTTTGAGAAAGGAGTGTCAAAATGAAGGACAAAAAATTAGTGAGGGGTCAAAACAGAGAAAGCAGATATTTTACTGCTTGCCTTCCAGCCTTGTTAAGCCAGCAGACATGTTGTTACCATTTTTTCTCTTGAAGTGCTGATGTTTTTACTGCTCTGTGCAGCAGATTAAAAACTTGCCTCTTCAGAGGAATTTCCTGAGGCCCTCCTCAGAGTCAGACAGATTTAGACGAGAAACACATATTTAGTCAATTTACAAGTTTGTTTTCTTGCTTTCTGATATATTTTGTATGATTATTTGGTACCGAAGAGTACACATTTCATCTTTTATCTTTTACTTCTTTCAGTCAGAAGATTGTGGCCATGCTGGAGCACCACCTTAAATAATTTTTAGTCCAAGGAATCTGCTCCAATACTTTTTTAAAGCCTGGTGCTTATTTTTTTGGTCTCTCATGCTGAACTGCTAAGTTATAGGAATATAAATACACCAACGCTGGTAGTCAACATTGGTGAAAGGCAAACACTGACACAAAGACACACGCACACACACACACACACACACATACACACACACGCACATACACACACACACACATATATATATACGGCAGGTTTTTTTTCAGTTTCCCTCTATCGAGTCCAGTGACCCAGGAACAAAATTTGGTTAGGTGGGTGCAAACTCAGGTGCAATTCTTTTTGCAATCAAGGCTGATATTTTTTCAATCTTAATGTTAAAACAAACAGAAGTATGATAATATTTTTTATTATTTTACATGGAAAAATAATTATTCAAATCATTCCCAAAGTTTTTCTATATTCGCTCATTTTGGAGATGAAGTTTTCCAAGAGGATGTCCAAAGTCTTTGTATTACACATGATTTTAAGTACAGGCATTTCAGCACAGTGTGTCAGATGGTGTTATGTCATTGTGGCACGGAGTCAGATCTTCAAACAATGAAGCATGCTGAACATTCTATTACTTGATGCAGCAGACACAGGCTTGCAGCATGAAGTCATTTCCATCACAAAGGCTGGTCAATAGTGCTTTCAGAAGAATGGTGATTTGGTGAACAAAGTTCAATGCATCAGTGACCATGGAAACTGTAGATCCAACTGCTTGGAGGACAAAGTCCAGAGAGTAGTTTCTGCAGTGTACAAAATATGTACCAGGCAACATGTCTTTTAATTTCTTTTGTAAGCCTAAAATTTTTCTGCTCATAGTACATGCACCATTAAAGACTAAAACAGCATGATTTTGAGTCCAGAGAAATGTTAAGGAAACAAAAACATCCAGAATAACCGTAGTCAATGTCTCCGAAGTGTAGTCAGGAGGGTTAAAAAAGCCAAAGAGATCTTCATGGACATCCTAGTTTTCAGAAACATAATGGCAATAATTGATTCTTGTTCCATGCCAGAGCAATCACATTGAACATCAATAAACATGGAATCTTCAACTTCTTTTCTCACCTCATGTGGGATGTTATGAGCATATGCCTCTAGGATTCCATTATGCAGGGTATCAGATAGGAAATTAACTCATCATTTAAACTGCTGACTTATTTCTGCACCATATTCTTCAGCAAATTCTTTTCTGAGATTTACAAAGTTTCCTGTGATATGTGTTAACTTTCTCTTCGAAGATGGAACTAGGAACTTCTTTTGTCTTACTTACTAAGGATATTCCTTGATCCTTTAGCAATGGAACTGTGAACTACTTTTAACTTTCACTAAGGATTTCCCTATTTCTCTGATCATGAAAGTGCCAACTACATTTATCTTTCACTAAGAATGTTCTTTAATTCTTCAATGAACTGGTAACTACTAATATCCTTTATTAAAGATATTCCTTAACTCTTTCTCTCCAAAGACGGAAAAGTTGGCTTACATGGAAACTTGTTCTTGTCCAACTGTCCTATCCTACATTTGTCCCCTCTTCTTTTGGGCTAAACTATTTGGTCTCACCAAGCCCAATGGTGACCTCTGCTCCATAGCCATTGGTTGTACTCTGTGATGGTTAACAGCAAATGTGTGTCTGTCCTTAGTTTTTAACAGCATGTCTGCAGATTTTTCTCCTATCCAGCTATTTGCATTTGCCATTCAAATCATTAAGTGAGGTGGGATACTTAGGTGCATTATCTAAAATTAAAATAATTTGAAAATCTAAATTATTATTATTTCTTTAAAAGTTTTCAAATTTGGAACGAAAATGCACATTGAACCATTCTTCAAACAACAGCTTTGTCACCCAAGCCCTTTTATTTGGTTTCCAAATTACTGAAAGGGATTGCTTGTTACTGCCTTTTAATGCTCTTGGGGTCATTGTACAATAAATTAGCATCGGTTTTAATTTACATTCAACTTTGGCATTAGCTTTGAGTAGAAGTATTAATCTATCCTTGGCTGCTTTATAACCTGATATCGTTGCCTCTTTTCTTGCCAGAAAAGTTCTAGTTGACATTTTTTTCCAGAACAGGCCAGTTTCATTGACATTGAGGATTTGATGACAATCCTACCAATTTTCTTCAGTTATATCTACATACTGAGAAATGTTTTTCACTTAAAAAATAAAATAGGACTCAAATAAATAAAATTTTTTAAAAAATACACCTCTTTTTGATTAAAAAAACGATCAAAATCTATTTTAACTTGTATATTTTATTTTTATTACAGTGCAACATTAGATGCTATAAGAATTCAAGGAAACAGTAAAAAAAACCCTAAAATTTGTGGACTGCTGTTTTATCTTAGAAAAATAGTTATAATTATAAAATGCAAAAAAAAAAAAAATTAGAATGATCTGAGTGATGCTTTTGTTTTTTAAATCAGCTTTGCCATGTTAGACTCCTCTGCAAAAAACATCGCTTTTAGAAAATTTTTTTCTGATTTGGTTTCTATATAAGACGTTCTTTAAAAATAAATGCAACCACAAGGGCTGAAACTTTTGGAGAATGAGTCTAGTCAATTACCAGTGCTTGACTGGGGGCTTAATTTACCAACCCCAAATGGACGAAAGGCAAAGTTGACCATGGCAGTATTTGAACTCACCCTACTCCAACAAACCAAACTACATCCCCCCCTTCCCAAACTCTTTCTCTTCTCTTCTTTACATTTCCTCTTCATTCCCAATGATTATTTTGCACTCCCCAATCCAGTCCTCTTCCCCATGGCACTTGCCTCCATCCATCTCCTACTCTTGCTGTCTCCTCCACTCTCTCTCTCTCTCTTCCCTTGCTCCCCCTTATGGCTGAATAATCACCTATCTTCTCTACAGGAACAAACCTCTTTCTGCCTTCATTCTTGATCCCTCTCTCTTCCTCCTTCTCTTACTCTTACCTCTGGATAGATAGCCATGTATCTCCTTTACAGCAACAAACCTATTTCTTGTTAACTCCCTCCCCTCTCTCTCTCTCTCTCTCTCTCGGTAACCATGTCCCTCCACTTCAGCAGCACACCTGTTTTTGTCCTCATTCTTGTTAACTCTCGCTTTCTTTCTCCCCCTCACTTTCTCTCCTGCTTTCTCTCTCTCTGCCTCTCTCTGGCTGGGTACCCAAGGACCTCCTCTGCAGCAAGACATCTGTTTCTGTCTCTCTGCCACATTCTAATCTTTCACCATCTGACACAAGATTACCTCCTCCAATGCCCCCTCCACTCTCATAGATTCCTTGTCTTGCAAAGTTACTTGTTGACCCTGCCAGTGCAGGTACCTCTTAAAAGACATCCAGTCCACACTGTGAAGTGGTTGGCATTTGGAAGGGCATCCAGTTGTAAAACAACATGCCAAAACTGACCTCACCTGTGCTTTTGCCACATAAAAATCACTCAGTCCACTCAGTGTGTTGGCTGGTGTTAGGAAGGGAATCCAGGCATAAAGACCATGCCAAAGCAGACATAGAAGCATGTCACAGGCTCCTGCCTGGCCAGTTCCTGTCAAACCATCTAACCCATGCCAGCATGGAAGGAGGATGTTAAACGATGATGATGATATATATGTATATACGTGTGTCATCATCAATACCATTATCGTTTTTGCATTTGCTTTTCCATTCTAGCATAAGTTGGATTAAACTTGTTAAGGTAACATTCTACAGCTGGATGCTCTTGCTGACTTCAACCATTTTTTCTTTATGAATTATGTACTTACAACTATTGGTGTTTCGATGACAAATCCCTCACCAGTCAGACATGATTTTACAGCAGATGTAAACAATGACACTGAAACCTAAATGATGACAATGTTTTATGCTGAAGCAGATAAACAGTGCCAAAACACAAACAAGAAGACACAAACACATACTCTCTCTCTCTCTCTCTCTCTCTCTCTCTCTCTCTCTCTCTCATACAAACACACACACACACACAAACACACAAGAATACATGAGCATATACACACATGTACACATGTGCACAAACATGGTGTTCTTTTATATAACTTCCATCCTATAGGACATTGATCAGTTGGAGGGTGGGGGCCAAAGACTTTTGGCCAAGGTGCCATGCCATGAGAATGAACCTGAAATTACTTGGCTGCAAAGCAAATTCTTACTCACATAACCACACCTGTACCTGTTGTATGTCTATAGCTCAGACTGTATATGTATGTATGTTGGTATATATATATATATAGAGAGAGAGGGGGGGGCTGAGAAGAAGAAAAGAAGACGAAGAAGTAGTAGTAGTAGCAGCAGCAGCAGCAACAACAGCAGTAGCAGCAGTAGTAGCAGCCTGCTCAAGTAGATTCTTGATAAGAGGTGTTCCATGCAGAACGATTTTGTCATCAATTTTCAAACTATAGGAATGGATTTGGGGTACTAGATTTGCAAGATTTCAGAGTAGATTTACAAGATTTGAGGGTAGATTTACTGGATCTGGCAGGCAGATATTTTCTAGTTGATTGTCTTGAGAGTGGCACTGTATTGGAAACATTAGTGTTTGTTGGTTAATCCTTATCAAAGCATTGCAAAGTAATGTCGTCTGAATCCATTTCTATAGTGAGAATTCTTTTCCTGAAAATCCACAATTTCCAATGGCAACAGAGATCCTGACCAAACCATATCCTGATCAACGTAACTAAAACTTGAAAAACTTTGCCTCTCACCCAACACTCATCCGTTCCTGAATGCGTTTGCTATTAATACCCATCTTATTTTCCTCCAGTTTTTAAGAGTAAAAGCTTAAGATTGAATATATGCAGCTTCACTGACTTGGCTTAAAGGAAGCACCAGTATCACAGCTTCCATTTTCCTATTTATCAAAGCTATTAGGCTTCACAATTAAATTAGGTATTCTTCATTACTATGGTTTGACATTATATTCCAGTTGTTAATCTCTTAAATAATATAAACTAAAGAGAAGTGTAAAAACCTCCTTAACATCTCAGATACTTGTGGAGGGGAAATAGGATCATTTTTCTATGTAATTAACTTTCTTAATTTTCGAAAGTAATGTTCTATCTTCAAAAGGATTCATAAAAGATTAAAGAATTCCTATTTATCATATGCAAATATTTAAAATCAATACACTTGAAACCAACAGTTATATCATATAAAAAGTAACTGTTCAATTTAAAAGAACATTGCAGCAGCCGATATGTTATCTCAACGACGGTTTTTGTTTATGTTTTCTGTTGTTTGTTTTGTCTTTCCTTTTGAACGAAACATTTTGTTGTAGTTATTGTAAAAAAAAAAAAAAACAAGTTTTGTCACTTGCATTTATTTTTATCTCTAAAGCAATATTCTGGGAAGTTTTACTTAAAAAAAACAATAAATAAAAAACAATGTCAATAAAGGTTTGTGTGATAACAATATTGAAAGTCATATGTAAATGAAGAATAAGAATGATCGG
>NC_043001.1:100505058-100580058 GCF_006345805.1 Octopus sinensis | reverse complement strand
TGCCTCTGTGAGACCCAACATTCAAAAGAAACTCAGCCACTTTGCCTCCATGAGGCCCAATGCTTGAAAGGAGCTCAGCCACTCTGCCTCAGTCAGGTACAATGCTCAAAAGGAATTCAGCCACTTTGCCCCCATGAGGCCCAAGTCCCAATGCTCAAAAGGAACTCATCTACTTGCCTCCCTGAGGCCCAACATTAAAAAGATGTTCTTTACATGCCACCAGCTTGACAGCATATCGCCAAAGGTCTTGATCACCAGTCATTGCCTCTGCGAGGCTCAAAGTTCAAAGATCATGCTTCACCCCCTCATCCCATGTCTTCCTGGGCCTACTTCTACCATAAGTTTCCTCCACAGTTAAAGATCAGCACTTCTTTACACAGCTATCTTCATCCATATGAAACACATGACCATACCAGCACAGTTGCCTCTCTTGCACATCACATCAGATGCCTTTTATGCACAACTTTTCTCCCAAGATGCTTACACTCTGTCAATTTGAATGGATTGCTTTCTATTTTAACCTTCTTGGGTCTAAGCCCCTGAGTCTAACTTGACCCTCCACCTGAGATCAGTAGGGTTTAGAGTAAATGTTTAATATGGTATGTTGGAACTTTTAGTTTAGAATGAGTTGGAAGTCAGCAATTCATTGTAGTTTGACTTGATGAATGTTTACTTGAAACTGCCAATTAAGAAAGAAAACAAAATGCATACACACTATCAGCTTCAACCACAACTTTGAAGCAATAACAGTAATTGTGACAACAACAACAACAACAGTAACAATAATTGCAACAATGATTATTACAACAGCAACAAGAACAATAACCATCATAGTAGCAACGTTCTTCATCTGCCAGATGTTTTTGACAAATAAACATGAAACAATGTTTCTTTAGAATTGGTTTCAAAAATTATTACAAGAATGATTATTAAATTAACCATATGTTTGTTAGTTATGTTTTTAGAGAAAATTCTTATGAACATATCTCAATGGTATTGAGTAGAGGCAAGTTGTTGGCAAGCTGCTGCCTAGTTTCCAGAACCAGTTGCATACATTTCCGTTCATCTGCATCATTAATATCATTGATGACAGCATGAAGATTACAACTTCACACTTAATCTATTCTTTGGCATCTTCAATTCTTTCACAGGCACTGGCATGGCTGGATGGTTCCTCGTTCAGTTCCACGGCATGGAATATTGGCCAAGTGTCTTTTACTAGAGCCACAGGCCAACCAAAGCCTTGCAAATGAGTTTGGTAGATGGAAACTAAAATAAGTCAGCCGTGAATGTGTGTGTGTCCTTCACTACTGCTTGGTAAACGATTTTGATGTATTTATGTCCCTGTGACTTAGCAGTTGAGCAAAAGAGACCAATACAATAAGGACCAGACTTTAAAAAAAGAAGTACTTAGGTCGATTCATTCAATAAAAATTCTTCAAGGTGGTGCCCCAGCATGGCCGCAGTCTAATGACTGAAACAAACAAAAGCATAAAGAAAGAATAAAAAGGAAACCATTATTATTGTTGTTGTTGTTGTTGTTGTTGTTGTTGTTGTTGTTGTACATTTAATATAATTTGTTTCAACGTTCATGTCTCCAATGCCATCAAACCAATAACACCACACCATCAACAATACCACTACACTACCACCAATGCTATTACACCACCAACAATACCACTTACCTCATCCCTGATTCTACCTATACCATCATCAACAATATTAAAGAAGCTGAACTACCAAATAGTCTCTCATTGCAGACTCCAGACCACTTTGGTATTTGATTGCCTTTAGTCTCCAATATTCTTCATCTGGAATAAATACTTGCACATTCAAGAATTATGTTTCCTTCTGCTCATCTAGAGACTTGAATAATATTTTAGATATTCACAATTCTTTTGGCTTTCCATTCTAAATAATTGTACTCAAAGAGAACAATCTGGCCATTTACATAGACTTCAAAACGAACCTGTAGAAACCAATCATAAGAACCAAATATGTCTGACAGATTTCAAAAGCTCAGGAATATTTTTGCCTCTTCTTTTTTATTATCTGACATTTACACCAAGGTTTCATCTTACTTTAAAAAGTGTGTGTGTAACAATGAAGGTCTTTTAAGTTCCTAAGTTCATACACAAAAGAAACACAGCATATAGAGCATTCTAAACAAAACTGTGAAATGCCCATGTTGTCTGAGAATGGTTGGTTCATTGTGAGAACCAGCTGAGGGAGAAACCCTAGTGTTTCACATAAGCATTAATATATCTATGTGCTTGTGTGCATATATACATACATATACATGTATATATATATGTGTGTATGTGTGTGTGTGTGTATACACACACACACAAGCACACATACATACACACACACATACATACACTTCCACACTCACTCACACACACATACACGCACACACATCCCAACCTGCACATGTGAACACACACACATACACATACAGTGAATGATAGAGAGAGAAACAGAGTGACACAGAGGGTGGGACAAACACACACACACATAGACACATTCCCACTCCGTCTACATAAACATACCAACACACACACATCCACAACCACCCATTCCTACTACTACTGATCATCCCATCTACGCACATGTGCTAAAACACACAACCACACAAAAACACACACACACACACTCAGTTACTGCCACGCACTTGCACCTACACATACATACAGTTACCAAACTTTCTTCACACTCTCCTATCTCAGAAAGCACTTTCTCTTTGTCCATCTGCTTCCGGTCATTCCCAAATGTAATCATATGTGGACTGTTGGTGATTTTTTCCCTCCGTCTTTCCTTTCCCTTGGACTTTCCCCTGTCTGCTGTTTCTGAAGAAGAGCATTGCTCGAAACGTAAAACACCCTTTCTTTCCTTCGCTGAGTGTCTTATTACGGTGTGTAGCATGTGATCATCACGTAGACCATGGCAGAGAAAGTTGAGCAGAGAATCCGCATCAAATTTTGCCAAAAGCTTGGCAATACCTGCTCAGAGGCCTACATAAAGTTTCCGAAATGTTTTCATCATTCTCGACTCAGTCAAGGAGATCTTGTGCAACTGAGACTCGAGTGTCTTTTTGGTCAGCTGAAAGCAATTTTGGCACCAACTTAGCAGACATGCGTCTCATACCCAAATCTCCAGTGATAAATGGACTGAACTGAACCGTAACTAATTTGCACATCCTCTGATAACTCACTGATGGTGATTCGATGATTTCTCCTCACATCTACAATGTTTCTTTTTTCAGTTCTGCTGGTTGTGGATCTCCCAGAATGTTCATCAATATTGACGGGTAGTCATGATGGGTATACTGGGCTTCATATATTTTACCTCAGTGTCACTTTGATGGCATGCACTGCTCTCTTACTCAATAAAAATAACAACAACAACAACAACAACAACAACAACAACAACAACAACAACAATAATAATAATAATAATAATAATAATAATAATAGTAATAACAATAGTAATAATAATAGTAATAACAACATCGAAAAAGACCTTAGGAATGAGAACCCAGGTTTGAAATTTCCCCAAGACACCTGATGAAGGCTGAAGGGTATATCAGCTGAAACATTGTGTTAACAACAAACAAGATGAGGACAAATATCCGTCAATTGTAAATAATGTAAATACAGAAGAATTCAAAGTAGAGGTTGGGGTCCACCAGGGTTCAGTACTCAGCCCCCTCCTATTTATCATACTACTCCAGGCAATTACGGAGGAATTCAAGACAGGCTGTCCCTGGGAGCTCCTCTACGCTGACGACCTTGCTCTTATTGCTGAGTCACTATCAGAACTGGAGGAGAAGTTCCAGGTGTGGAAGGAGGGTTTAGAATCAAGGGGCCTTAGAGTCAACCTAGCTAAAACCAAAGTACTAATAAGTAGGAAGGTAGACAATCCACAAATATCTTCAGGAAGATGGCCCTGCTCGATCTGTAGAAAAGGTGTAGGTAGAAACTCTATAAGATGTACCCAGTGTAAGCTATGGACACATAAGAGGTGCAGCAATGTCAAAGGTAGGCTAACTGGGAAGATAGTTTTTGTATGTGGCAGATGCTCGGGAGCATTAACCTCCGAAAATCTGCAGAAAACAACTTCCGTCACTTTCCAGGGGGAAAAACTAGAAGTAGTTGATAGCTTCCGTTATCTAGGTGACCAAGTCAGTAGTGGGGGTGGGTGCGCTGAAAGTGTAACTGCTAGAATAAGAATAGCCTGGGCAAAGTTTAGGGAGCTCTTACCTCTGCTGGTGACTAAAGGCCTCTCGCTCAGAGTAAAAGGCAGACTGTATGATGCGTGTGTACGAACAGCCATGCTACATGGCAGCGAAACATGGGCCGTGACTGCTGAGGACATGCGTAAGCTCGTGAGGAATGAAGCCAGTATGCTCCGATGGATGTGTAATGTCAGTGTACATACTCGACAGAGCGTTAGCACCTTGAGAGAAATGTTGTACCTAAGAAGCATCAGTTGTGGTGTGCAAGAGAGACGATTGCGCTGGTATGGTCATGTGGCGAGAATGGATGAAGATAGGTGTGTGAGAAAGTGCCAATCCCTAGCAGTTGAGGGAACCCGTGGAAGAGGTAGACCCAGGAAAACCTGGGACGAGGTGGTGGAGCACGACCTTCGAACTTTAGGCCTCACTGAGGAAATGACCAGCGACCGAGACCTTTGGAAATATTCTGTACGTGAGAAGACCAGGCAGGACAAGTGAGCCCAGCCCACTTATGAATGCCTTTCCTCCCTTGGACACAAAGACCTGTTGAGGCAAGCGAAGTCGATATAGAACCTCATCCGACGACAGACACCCATGCCAACCCCCCATGCTTGCGAAGACATGTTGGGGCAAGCGAAACCGAATTGAACCAGCCAGGATCCCTGGCCTGGTGGTACGTAAAAAGCACTATCCGACTCGTGGCCGTGGCACGTAAAATACTCCAATGCGACCGTACGACAGGCACCCATGCCAACCCCCTTTGCTTGTGAAGACATGTTGGGGCAAGCGAAATCGAAATAGAATTGAACCAGCCAGGATCCCTGGTCTGGTGGTACGTAAAAAGCACTATCCGACTCATGGCCGTGGCACGTAAAATACTCCAATGCGACCGTACGACAGGCACCCATGCCAACCCCCTTTGCTTGTGAAGACATGTTGGGGCAAGCGAAATCGAAATCGAATTGAACCAGCCAGGATCCCTGGTCTGGTGGTACGTAAAAGGCACTATCCGACTCGTGGCTGATGCCAGCACCGCCTCGACTGGCTTCCGTGCCGGTGGCACATAAAATACACCAATCTGACCGTGGCCGTTGCCAGCCTCGCCTGGCACCTGTGCAGGTGGCACGTAAAAAGCACCCACTACACTCACGGAGTGGTTGGCGTTAGGAAGGGCATCCAGCTGTAGAAACATTGCCAGATTAGACTGGAGCCTGGTGCAGCCTTCTGGCTTCCCAGAACCCCGGTCGAACCGTCCAACCCATGCTAGCATGGAGAACGGACGTTAAACGATGATGATGATGATGATGAATGTACATGTATTTTGTTGGATATCCTTACATATCTAACGAGAGAGGAACAATGACAGACACTGACAGGTTGTTGTTGTTGTTGTCATTACTGCTGCTGCTGTTATTCAGCTTTAGGTCAGCCTGATCCATCAAACTGATAATCACCAATGTTCCAGCCATGACACTCCCTCACTTTTTGTTTACGCATAATGTATCTATGTCTATTTTATCCAATTTGTCTATCCTGTTAACAGATGAGTTGCGTTGGTGTAAATACATGGAATGGATTACCATTTCCAAAGAGATGCTATATAAATATTGTGGATGTTACTTAGTAGGTAGTCTTTTGGGAAAATATAAAGATCAAAGTAGTAAAAAGTTGAAAGACCTGTAGGAAGGAAACCACATTCCACACAGTTTCCAGCCATTAGCTATTAAAAAAGCCCAGACAAATCAATAATGCTCCTGGATTATATGACAATACTGCTGTAGAACCATCACCATCGTTTGAATGAGAAGGTGAATGGTATGAGAGACAGAGGTGGCAGCTTCACTGGTGTTGAAACATGTTAGAGGAATACATAAATCCATAAAAAGAAGCTGTTGTGAGTCAACAAAAGAAAATGTCTCCAACATTGAAGTAGACAAAAGAAATCTTGTTGAAGAGATGATGAAACCAGATCAGAGAACACAGGGCTTTATAAATGAGATTGCATAAGATGAAGATGATATTTGTATTGGAGATTAATCTGACTTATGCTGGATGTTAAAAAAAAAAACAAGAGACAAAGATTATGGCAATGAAGCCAATAATCTGACTGCTTTGGCAGAGACAATCCCAAAACACTTCTGTAGACCAATATATTTGCAATCTTGATACTTTCGTCATTATTTTAAAAAGAGCAATAGTGATAATCCTTTATAGGGCCTCTAAGACTTATGGAAGGGAAGCAGAACGGTATCATCAAACTGACGATTTGGTTCAAATACTGGATGCTGCTAAAGACACAGAAGAACAAATAGTGATGGATTAAGCTATATATTATTATTATATTACTATTATATTATTATTATTATATTGTTATATTATTATTATATTATTATTATAAAAAAATATAAATGTGTCCTTTTTTAAAGCCTAGCCAGGCTCATGGGCCCAGTTTCCTGGTTTCCATGGTGTATGTGTTCCCCAGCTGGACGGGACGCCAGTTCATCACAGCATTACTCATTTTTGCCAGCTGAGTGGACTGGAGCAATGTGAAATGAAGTTTTTTGCTCAAGAACACAACACGTCACCTGGTCCAGGAATCGAAACCACAAACTTACGATCATGATGCTGACACCCTAACCACTAAGCCACGTGCCTCCACATATTATTATTATATTATTATTATATTATTATATATGATGTCAAGTAGCCAAAACTCATGAGAGGATTTGAATTCATAACACAAAGAGAAAGAACAAATTCTGCAAAGCATCCCATATGATGCTCTAACAGTTTTTAAACTCAACACCCATTGATTGGTCCCTTATTTACCAACCATGCTCTAATGAAAGACAATGTTGACCTTGGTAAGATATGAACTTAGAACGCAACCAACCAGAACAGAAAAACGCACGGCATTTTTCCTGATGCTTTTTATACCATTTGGCAGTAATAAGTAGATGAATATTAAGTGTGAAGAAGGCAGCGAGCTGGTAGAATCATTTGTATGTTGAACAAAACGCTTAGAAGCATTTTGCCTATCTTCATTTACTGAGTTCCAATTCCATTGAGGTTGACTTTGCCTTTCATCTTTTTGGGGTTTGATAAATTAAGTACACTAGATGATGATGTTGTTGAGTTCCTTCTCCACTCAAAGCTGCAATCCTTGTACCAAAATGTGAAACCAATATTCAGCCTGTAAGCATTTCTCTTGATCTCTCCTCTGAGTACCTTCCAAATTTTTAATAGGAATAAATATAATGGAAACATCAAGGCAGCATATTCAAAACGCCATGCTGAACAGCTCAAAACCGATTTCTATCAGCAGTGTTTGCACTTCATTCTTGCAATAAATTAAAACAAAGAATATGGATTGTACAAGGCAGAGGGCCTACTAATTTGTGATGAAAATTAAAACACAGAGTTAATTAACAAATATTATTATATTAATTTTCTGCAAGGGACAAATCTGGACATGCTGGGATCTTGTTTTAATTTCATCAATGGAGTACAGTCTTCAGTGAATTCAGAGGCAGGAAGGAAATGTAAAAATAAAAACAATCGAATTTAAAAAGAGTTAACAATTTATTTCTCTTATCCCCACCCACTTCCTCATCCTCAATAATAACAACAACAACAGTAGCAATAACAGCCATCAACCAAAGTAAACAGAAACAGAGGTTCCCCCATGGTTGTTGACCAGTTATAAATAGCAGTCAAATTACTTTCTAATTACATTTTAAATAAAACATAGAAAGACAATATAGAAAATTATGCAATGGTTATGACTGGTATAACTTTGATTATAGTAAATTTACCATATTAGGATGGACCAAGGGTTGAACAACAACATTCAAATCACCAGCACAAAAGCAGGATATGACTGAAGGTACAACAATCTCGGAAGTGCACATTGAAATAAGTATTATATGAGTGGCTGTGTGGTAAGTAGCTTGCTTACCAACCACATGGTTCCGGGTTCAGTCCCACTGCATGGTACCTTGGGCAAGTGTCTTCTACTACAGCCTCAGGCCAACCAAAGCCTTGTGAGTGGATTTGGTAGACGGAAACTGAAAAAAGCCTGTTGTATATATGTGTG
Organism: Octopus sinensis; assembly: GCF_006345805.1. Lineage (NCBI taxonomy): Eukaryota > Metazoa > Mollusca > Cephalopoda > Octopoda > Octopodidae > Octopus > Octopus sinensis. The sequence goes on along the minus strand of NC_043001.1, from coordinate 100,571,725 downwards.
TGTGTGTGTGTGTGGTTGTGTTTGTGCTTGTTCCCCCAACATCGCTTGACATCTGATGCTGGTGTGGTAATGTTTCCGTAACTTAGTAGTTCAGCAAAAAGAGACCGATAGAATAAGTACTAGGCTTACAAAGAATAAGTCCTGGGGTCAATTTGCTCGACTAAAAAAAGGTGGTGCTCCAGCATGGCTGCAGTCAAATAACTGAAACAAATAAAAGAATAAAAGAATACATAAAAACATAAAAACAGTGGACGTTAAAACGATAGTGATGATGATGATGATGATGCTGATTGTGATGATAGAAAAACAAGTTCAAATATATATGTACAGATATAAGACTTATGTCATAAGAATTTAGAAACTTTTGGAATGGGAAATGAATCTCGAAGCCAATAAAGCTATAAAAGGTAGTATATAAAGACTGAGTTAGAAGCCCTTTGGATAGCATAAGTCAAAGACTGCTCGTGTGAGTTTGACCCACTTCTCCTGTAAACATGACTGGTGTTCTACCACTGGACCAAAGCAATTCTTCAAATCTCTTTCCATTTTAGAATATTAAATACACAAGAACATGCACACGTGCATGTGCGTGCACACACATACACACATATAGGTGCATAACAATCAAGGAAAGACTTGTGCAACTAATCCAACAATAATAAGTTTATCAGAAAAAAACCTTATGAATAATAAAATAAAGCTTTTGGAGTTTGGACTTAAATTCCTTACAACTCTAAAACCTGATATGACAGATCTTATAAAAGATATTGGAGAATTTTGTACAGAATTATTTCTGTGGCAATTCTTCCAAAAGAACGATTATAAAAATCCATCAAATGTAAAAATAAAAATGAATTTAAATCTTTGATGAACAGGAGTAAACACATAAGGAATATATAATGTGTCTGAAAAATATGGTAAACCCTAACAATCCATCCAGTTATACAGAATCAGACATTACAACTAAAGAACAAAGAAGATGGAATATCTACAGAAAGATACCTCTATTGTCATTAAGAAAGCTGACAAAGAAGGAACCTTTCTCATATTGGACAAGATCCAATGCAAGGAAATGGTCTTAGAATGACTGAAATAACTATCATTTCCACAAAAATTAGAAACTGGATGCCAGCGCCAACAGCCAATGCCAGCGCCACCTAGACTGGCTTCTGTGCCGGTGGCACGTAAAAAAGCGCCAACTGATTGTGGCCACTGCCAGCCTCCCCTGGCACCTGTGCCGGTGGCACGTAAAAGGTACCCACTACACTCACAGAGTGGTTGGCATTAGGAAGGGCATCCAGCTGTAGAAACACTGCCAGATCAGACTGGGCCTGGTGCAGCCTCTTGGCTTCCCAGACCCCAGTTGAACCGTCCAACCCATGCTAGCATGGAAAACGGACGTAAACGATGATGATGATGCAGATATGGCTGTGTGGTAAGAGGTTTGCTTCCCTACCACACGGTCCTGGGTTCAGTTTCACTGCATGGTATCTTGGGCAAGCATCTACTACAGCCTCAAGCTGACTAAAGCCTTGTGAGTGGATTTGGTAGAGGGAAATTAAAAGAATTTCATCAATATATCTATCTGTCTATCTATGTATCTGTCTTTGTGTCTATGTTTTTCCCCCACCACTGATTGACAACTGATGCTGATGTGTTTATGTTCTCATAACTTAGCAGTTTGACAAAAGAGACCAATAGAATAAATACCAGCCTCGGAAAAAGTTTGGCTGTCTAAAGTTCTCCAAAGGAGTGCCCCACCATGGCTGCAGTCTAATGACAGAAGCAAATAAAAAGAGAAACAATGAACAAAACAAATACACAAACAAGTTGATAAACAATTAAGCAGAAACCCAGTTTGATTATGTCACTAATTTTGAGGTAAAAACAAACTTTTATGGATGACCAAAAGAAACACATATCAACTTAAAGGAACTTCATTCAGAAAGGTTCCCAAACTGACTTAAAATTTGTCCAATTATCAAAGGACCAAAATTAAACAATTTAAGGACATAATTTTGTAAACATTATGCAAATTGGTTCCTAGTTTCATTGGTGATTATATGAGCTTCCTAAACCACATTCGAGAAAGAGTAAATATGAAGATGATCCTGGTTAGTTATGTGACCAATCTCTACAAAAATATCCCATTTGGATTAAGAAATATCCCATTTGGAAGCAGCAGAATTCTGGTTTGACAAAGATCAACAGAGAATTCAGGAAAGAATCCCCAAAGAATTTATATTAAGTTTACAATTGGTGCTAGGAAACAGCTAATTCTTTGACAACCAATATTACCTTCATCTAAAAGAGGGCAGCAAAGGGTTCAGAAGCTGCACACACATTTGCAACACTAGAAATGGGATTCTAAGAATAAAAAAAAAATGCTCGATCAGGAATTGCCTTTAATTTTCATTTCCACTTCTATCTTAGAGAAAAGTGAATAAAATTCCTGGATGATTGCTTCATATTTCGAAACAGAAGTAAGGAAGACCTTACAAAGTCATTGGAATTAATGACTAGCACACATGAATCAATCTAATTCGTAATAAAAACGAACAAAACGGAAATTCCTTTCTGGATATTTTGGCAATGTCTGAAACTGAAATTATTACAACAAATTTCTACTGCAAGGACACAGACACACTGGAATGCATTTAGGGTTGTTCTATCCATCCATATTAAAAGAAAGGTCTAATTTAATATGGGAAGTCGTATATGTTTACTAATTACTGACTCAAGAAGTTGTGAGATGAGACTGGGAGAACTAAACTATTCTTTCAGCATCACCCCAAAATTGCAGTAAAGAATACTATAACCAATACAAAAGGAATTGCAATCTTTCATAGAGAAACCCTCCAAATGAAGGCAAAGACAAAAACATAAATACTCCATTTGTAATCGCTTGTAATCCTGGGAATCCCAATGTCTAACATTCAGCCAAATGATACTTTCCAATTCTAATCAATTCTAATCCATCCCTCAAATGCAGGAGCAGCTGTGTGGTAAGAAGTTTGTCTCCCAACCACATGATTCTGGGTTCAGTCCCACTGTGTGGCACCTTGAACGAGTGTCTTCTACTATAGCCTTGGACCAAGCAAAGATTTGTGAGTGGATTTGGTAGATGGAAACTGAAAGAAGCCTGCCATATATATATGTGTGTGTATTGTCTGTCTTTGTGTCTGTGTTTGTCCCCAACCACTACTTGAAAACCGGTGTTGGTGTGTTTATGTCCCCATAACTTAGCGGTTCAGCAAAAGAACCAAAAGAATAAGTTCCAAGCTTTACAAAACAAAATAAGTGCTGGAAATGATTCATTCAACTAAGGCAGTGCTCCAGCATGACCACTGTCTAATGGCTGAAACAGGTAAAAAGAAAATGAAATGAATTCTGTGATTTCTAATGCTTTTGTTTCCAGTCAGGTATTTGCTCTTTTCAGAAGGAGCAATGGCACTGGTTATTTCAGGCTGTCCCAGTCTCGTGGGATGGTCATATCTGGTGACTAATCAGAGCTTTTATTAGTCAATGTTTTCAGGAAAATATGGAGGGAATGGAAGGAATTGGTTGTCTGTGCTGAAGGTTCACAATAGAGTGAACCCAGTTAAGGGTACCCGTAGACATGACAGGAGGATACCATGTTAGGTAGCATAACAAAGTTTTGGAAACGTTTTCTTTTAGCATGAAATATCACCAAAGGTTTGTGACAATAAAACCACTTCTTTAAACAGACATTAAATTATACTCTTATGTCCAATAACAGAAAATCTTATTGATCTTTATGCTGACAGTTTATAGATAATTCTCTTGAAATTTTGTGAAAAGGGTGCAGCTGTAGAGAGATACTTACACATTCACAAATTACTTGCTTGCAAGGGAGATTTAGTTTTTATGGTTGCAGTTACTGAATTTATCAAGAATCAGTGCACAAATGCTTATCCTTTATTGATGTGCAGTTTCTGGAATTGAATTTTGCAGTCTTCAACTTCGAGGCCAAGAAAACTAAACAGAATCAAGTCTGGTAGCAGATTACAGAATGATGTGAAATATAATAAAATGCAATGAAATTATAAGAGTATAATGTCTCCTATGCAGATGCAAACTACCAAATTGAAATAGTAAAAGTCACAGACTCATCCATAAAACCAGTTGAACATGATCAAAAGAATTTTCAAATTCTCTGTCCTCGTAAAAGAGGTACTAATGCAGCAGTGAACAAAGAAGTATAGAAACTAAATAAGAGATTCAGCGGGAAGGATTCAAAAGAAAACAATATGAAGAAATAGATTATTGGACTTGAAGGAAGGGCAGGAATATGGTAAGAAATCCAAGGAATATCTCAAGTGGTTGAGATCACAGAGTCAGAGCACAGCTTCATGAATTAAAATGTTGCAGTTAAATGGTTAGGAAAAGGATTTTCAATAGAAAAACTTGGTTTGATCTCTTCAACATACATTGAAAGTGAAATTAAACGTTGCTAACAGGATGGATAGCAAGGTGAGGAGAAGATGCATAAAATATGATATTGCATCAACGAATTATACATTATGCCATCAACTCTTTCTAAAATAGCCATGTCGAAAATATAAAAATAACTGCTGCTTAGAAAAACTGAGTCAAATTTTATTTTCTACATATGCACAAACAATGAACCCCTACTGAAACACAAATACTTGTTCATGCATGCATATATATATATATATATATATATATATATATATATATATATGTGTATATACATATATATATATACACACAAACACACACACACACATATATATATACATATATATACATATATATATATATATATATATATATATATATATATATATACATATATATATATACATACATATATACATACATACATATATATATATATATAATATATATAAATATATATATATATAATAATAATATTAGGGAGTAAATCCAAACTTACAGGGAAAAATTAGATTTAGGATTAAATCTAATTTCACAGTATAAATATAAATTAAATTAGAGATAAAACCACTATTAGGCAAATCAAACAGTGAAAAACATAAACCAAAACATAAAAATAAAAATAATTAATATAATATACAAAATATATAAAATATAAAATTTAAAAATTTAAATTATTTAAATTTAAAATTAAAATTATTAATTTATATTTATAAATTTTAATTTTTATTTATTTATTTATTTATTTTTATCAAATATATATAACTATCAAAAAGTATTAAAAGTATTAAAATTTTATATTTTATATATTTTGCATATTATATTAATTATTTTTATTTTTATGTTTTGGTTTATGTTTTTCATTGTTTGTTTTGCCCAATAGTGGTTTTATCTCTAATTTAATTTATATATATATATATATATATATATATATATATATATATATATATATATATATGTTTGTGTATGTATATATATACATACACACACACACATATATATATGGGGGGGAAAGCAAAAAAACAAAAGACAGGTGGTGTAGACAACAAACAGATGTATTAGTTTGATGCTTGGGAAGTGAAAAAGTCTTTAATGTTTCGAGCCTATACTCTTCCACAGAAAGGAACACAGAAAAAAACAGGGAGAGATGAGGTGGAGACAGGATATATATATATATGTAAACGCATACTTGTAAACAAATCCACTTATGTATGCATGTAAATGCCCTTATGCATACATGCATAGATATATTTTAGATGCAGTACTATGAAGTAAAGATTGTTTGCCAACATAACATGGCAGTCCTGGTTTAAGATGAATGTTGCTGTAATTTAGCCCTAGGATATATTTATTTATTTATCATTGCAAAACAAAAATATTGTTGAAACTGGTATTGTATTTTAATAATTTTAGTTTTTTAAATTTTGATTTATTAAAATTTAAATAACTAAAATTTGTTTTAAGACTCTGTGTGGAATCTGAAGAATTTCTCTCTGAAGTTTTTGTTGTTTTGTTCAATAGTTTCCATGCCTATTTGTATGGAGTTCCAATTCATTTTCTGGTTGATATTGCGCAAGCCTCAGCCCATTCTCCGTATTCCCCTTCAGGGAGGATAATTTTCATGGATTTACTAATTTCTATATGCAAAAATAAGTTTTCTGATACATATGCACACACACATACACACATGTATGTATGTATGTATGCAGGCATGTATGTATCTGTGTATGAAAAATATGAAAGGTCCTACTTGATCCATTAGGTCATAAAACCAGTTTCCTGGATTAGGTCATAAAACCAGTTTCCTGGTCAATGTATCCTACACCTGGACAGGACACCAGTACAGCCCTGGATCATTTATTTCTGTCAGTCAAATGTGAAATGAAATGTTTTGCTGGTAGACACAATGCATCGTCATTTAGTCCAGGAATCAATACCATAATCTTACAATCAAGAATACAATGCACTAACCACTAAGCCATGTGCCTCCACATACATACACACACACACACACACACTCACACACGCACATGCACACACACATCCATTTTTTGGTAAAGCAGTAAAGCAATGTCTGGTTGATTCTCTATGGAAAAATCATTTGTCAAAAGAGGTAACTAGCATACTTAAAAGATAATAATCCAAGGTTTTTATAAATTAATTAAAATAATATCCTTAATGATATGAACAACCATTTCTTAAATTACTAATCCCCCTCCCCCCCAAAAAAACAGAAACAAAGGCATTTGAAAATCAACAACTAAAAGTCTATAATAAAACTATGGCAAGAGTTGGCAGTGTTTCTTAAAGAATAAAGTATTCCTAAAATTATAATTACATCTTTTGAGCAAAGTAAGAATTCTGAAATACTTAACAATGTTTAAGTGACAGAAGGACAAAGAGAATAAAAGATCTTGTGAGTTGTTTATGAATATAAGAGACATTGCAAACAAGACAATGGTGTTGTTTGAACTAATTAGACTAGTGGTGTATGATGTAGTTAAGATTAATTAAATATCACTTGTGCAGGTGTAAAGTTCTGCTGCAACAACATTATTGGCTGTTAACTGCATTTTACCATTTAATTAGAAGCAAAGACTCTGTGTGGAATCTGAAGAATTTCTCTCTGAAGTTTTTGTTGTTTTGTTCAATAGTTTCCATGCCTATTTGTATGGAGTTCCAATTCATTTTCTGGTTGATATTGCGCAAGTCTCAGCCCATTCTCCGTATTCCCCTTCAGGGAGATTCATGGTGGATAATTTTCATGGAATTACTAATTTCTATATGCAAATGCAAACCATGTTTTATTGCCACAGATTTTTCAGTTCCTCATAAACACTTCAGAGTAAACATTCTTATCAAAGAATTTATTCACAAAGATGTGAGTGTGTGTGTGTGTGTGTGTATGTGTGTGTGTGTGCATGCTTATATTTGCGCATGTTTGCATATCATTGTGTCTGCCATGTACGGGTGATACGAGACCCAGGGAAATTCAGTGCATGCTGTGTTATTGTTGATATTAGCCTTTGAACAGTGAGAACCTGGCTAAGTTGTTTACCTACATCTTAATTCAGAAATTTCCAGTCAGGCCCCTCTTTTGCAGTATTACATTGATGGTGCTCTCTCTCCGACCTACATTCCATCAGGCGAATCCCAGAGTTCTGTTCTGTTCTTCATAGCATTCCTCTGGTTACTAATGACCTGTCACTTCTTACACCACATGCTTTTCTGCTGATCACATCTCCCTTCGTGTCTACCTCGCCTTCTGCATAGCAAGCATTATTCATAAACTACTTAGACACAGAATAAATACACACATAAACCTATAGAATTTTAAACACACACATGTACACACACAGATACACAATACACACATTATATGTGTGTTTGGTGGATATATATATATATATACATATGAATCCAAGTAATACAGTTTTAGATCATCAAAGCAAAATATTTAATCAGTGAGATTGCACAATGACTCAACAGGTAGTTGGTGCTATGTTTATATGTCTGTGTGAACAAATCAAATCACTAGAATGGTCCTCAAATACACTTCATACAGAAAATATGTCGGAATATTTCATACAAGTTCTGTTAGAGAACATTGAGATGTTTTAGTGACCATTTGCCTCATGCATGTATGGGTGCACAAACACATACAGCGTCACATGTATGTATATGCGTATACTCATTCGTGTTTCCAATAATCAGCTCTAACGACCACATTTTGCAACAATGGCAGCATGTCTAATAAGCATTATAATTTTTATTCCTATCTTCTTGCTTTGCTTTATGAACGCTGTGAGAATGAGAAATATAAAAGTATTTCTAAAAGAATAAAAGTATATTTCATGTACAAAATTTGATTTTCTTTTTCTCAGTGTCCCACGATGTGTTCTATATTTATAGTACATCCAGATCTAAATTTTACTATTGTGATATATACATAAAGACATTTTGCTGGTTGCTTTCTCTCATTCTATTATACTGAAAGGAGAAAGCAGTGACTTTGCTGAAAGTAATGAAAAAATTGTATAAAAAGTGGCAGATTACATAAATGGGTGGCTTGGAGATTGATAAGTTAGGAGTCAATAACTTATAGGGCATACAGCCATACAAATACACAGCTACAGAGAGGGTGGGACAGATAAAAAAAAAATAAAAGAGAAAGAGGTAACAACAGTAACAGAGGAGAGATGGAAAGAAAGATAGAGGTCTGTATTACAGAGGAAGAATTAGACAGAGAATAACACAGGTATAAAGAATGAATGCCAAAGAAAATGATACAGATAGAAAGGGAAGGGGTGAGAGACAAAAAATCTGTGTGTGATACAAAAGCTGGAGGGAAATGAAGAGAAGGGGGCGAATGAAAATGAGGATGAATAAGTTTAACAATTGTGAAAAGTGATGATGATCAGAAAGTTATTTCTTGCAGAAATAAATGTATTTTATATATTTGTACAGTTTTTCTTTTGTTTTGTTTCTTTTTATGCTAAATATAGATATTTCATAGATTTCAAACTTTCGGTTTTGTTTCCATAGTGAGCTTTTTTCTTTTTATTTTTAAAAATGATATGGCAATAATCAGCAATCTGATTTATGAAACCAAATCTGCATTCACTTTACATACATCCAAGCACACACATAGATGTACACACAGGTATATGCACACACTGACACAAACTTATATGCACACATACAGACACATACAGTTGATGTATGAGTATCAAAAAATATATCCACAGTTATTAAAAGCTCCAATAATAAAACTTTAAACTCCACTATGTTATTAGAATGCAGTAAATTCTGGTGAAACAAACTTGCATGTGTGTATAGAATCAGCTAAAATGATTGCTGAGAGCAGCATATTTAGAATAAAAAAACAGAAAGGCATAAATTTCACACACATTTCATAATTTAATTGTGCTCAACAGCTGTTTCATTGACATAAAACATTGTTATTTATGTAATTACATTATCAAAATACATAAATAATGAAGGAGCATCTAAGTTATATTCAGCAATATATGATACAGTGCACAATGGATAAGACCAATGCTTGAAATATATATTAAACATGTCTATTGGAAATATATATATATAAATTTATAACATATTTCATATGTTTAAATTAATCATTGAAAATAAAGGGTGTGATAGGTAAATTGTTGCCATTTTATATATATTTTTTTCATGATTACACAATGTTTGTTTTTTTATTTTGTCCTCTACACAGTATAGTAGGGTCAGTTGGGCACCGTCTGTGAGAAAAACTGCAGCATGATGCAATTCACTGTCAGAATCTGGAAACAACATGCTGTGCTGCTTGGCATTTGTATTGGAAGTTCCAATATGAACATTTCAGAGTGTTTAGGTGTCAATCTGAGGACAGTGAATGCACCGAGAGTGATAAAAATCAAACATCCAGTCAACATCATGGTGTTTGAAGTGATCATTAGTGATGGCAAACTTATGCCTCCATTTATCTTCCCACATGGCCTCAAACTTGATACGGAGGTCTACATCAGATGCCTGGAGGAGGAAGCGCTGCCCTAGGTCAAGAGGTGGCTGCTGGAAGACCCTTTGTCTGGCAACAGGACTCTGCTCCATGTCACACAAGCAGGAGATCCCAGTCATGACTGTCAGACAATTTCTGCGAGCACATCACCCCTAACATCTGGCCACCTAACTCCCCAGATTACAACCCCCTTGATTATCATGTGTGGAGTGCAGTTGAGTGAGAGACCAACAAAACTCCTTGTAACACTTGTTGGTCTCTCAGATGGCAGTCATAATGTCTTGTCTTCTTTCTAACTAACTTTACTTCCATATTTGTATTTTCTAATTCTTCAATAGCCTTCAGTAATGAAAACAATGTCATCTGCATACAGAATTTCCCATGTCGACCAGGTATCAATTTTTCTGTTATAGCTGAGAGAACAATAAAAAACAGAAAGGGGGTTGAGAACTGATTCCTGAAGGATTCTTGGGTAGATATTATATTCTTCATTGAATTAATTGCTAACTCACACCTTGCTGACAGCATCTCTGTACATAGTTTACACAGCCTTTAGTACTCCTTAGAGTGTTTTAGCATGATATGCCATGAAAGGTATTTTTTGATAGAATAATTTGCTTTTAGTTAAGAACTTCTCCTGTAGTTGCCTTGCAAGAAAGATGGCATTGGTTTTACTTCAACTTGAATTTCCTCTCATCCAAGTTAATTCTTCTTCTAATCTATTCTACCATTGAAATTACTTTCACTTTCATAACTCAGACCATCATCCTGTATAGTTATTCTTTCTAAAGAAGCTCCTTTGCTCATATAACATTGAACGGTCATAAGTGTAATGTGAATCATTGCATATGGTACTAACCTGTACAATCTGATTGGCTCTCGGAGTGACCAACATATGTCTTATTTCATCAGATACTTTCAGCATCTCAGCAACAACATCCGGTGATCCAACAGCCTTCTCTTCCTTCATATTCTTAACCATGCGGCAATACAGCTATCAGCATCAACAGCTGATTGATCTGGTGAGTGGTACCTCTTTCTCTCATACACTCTCATCATTCAACAAGCTTTCATTGCAACATTTTCTAGGTTCTTCAAAGCCTCTGTTAGAGTAACTATGGTATTGGCATTTCAAAACCACTTTTCCTCAACAATATCATGATTCATGGAAGCACAATGCCTTGCAATCCAAATCACCTCGTATTTCTGATCTTCTCATTGTAAAACATTGACAAACTCTATGCTTACAGCTTTTCTTCATGCCATTTATTCTCAATGCCTGGCTTCTATTCTAGCTAGCTAATACATATGACAGAAGAGCAAAATGGTTATGAAGAACAACAATTACAAATGTCTATTATGAAACATAATTTCCTGGTTATGTGAATTTATGACTCAATTCCATTTCTTTGTAACATTTTTTTTCAATTTAATTAATTTATTCATGTCTTTGACAAAAACAAAATATCACCTTCATGAGTCTGTAGCATGTCTCAGTAAGAGATTATCATGTAGCCACAGTAAATATTTTTCACATTTTCTAATTAATTAATTACATGCACAATCCAGTATCTTTCAGTCTAATTAAAACGTTATTTTGCATAATCAGACTTAAAAATTCCCACTAGAATATAGTTACTAACATATGGTGTTAGTTTATTCTTTCTTCCCCTATATTTGTTAATCTTTGGTTTCTTTTATGAAATAATGGAAGCCTGGTTGTCTTTGGTTAAGGTTAGAATGCCTCTTTGATAGGCAGGTGCTTGTTTGCCATCTGTGAAGTTTGAAAGATATTGTTGTATTTCAGGATGGTCATTTTTTTTCTTGCCATATAAACACGAACACTGTATATTCATTCTTCATTCGTTTATTACTGTTCTTATTCTAACTCATGTCCATGAATAAGAACAATAATAAACAAGTAAAGAACAAATATATAATGCATATGTTTATTTGGCAAAAAAAAATGACCATCCTGAAATAAAAACAATATCTGTTTCAACACACGACTTCACATCAAGAATCTTGCAACACAAATTGATAAACGTAGAATTACAGAGTTATGGTAAAAGTGCTTAAGTAACAGAGAAGAAACTCTTAACTTTTCTATTGGTCTGGTATTTAGTTCTGAGATTAGAGATTTAATTATTTAATTATTGACAACATGATTATTAATTAGAACCTTAGCAAAATCATTGTTTTCTGCCTTTTGGCAAGACTACTTTAACTTACTTCACTGTGTCTCCTAACAAAAATTTTGCGCTCTTACATTACATACGATCAGTAATTGATAGAAAGGCAATCTAGCTATTTGATAATAATAATAATAATAATAATAATAATAATAATAATAATATAATAATAATAATAATAATAATGCAAAAGTTTACAATATCAAAAATTGTGAGAACCATTCCTTTCTTTACGGAGATGTACTTGCATAGCAAGTGACCTGATCTGAGATCGTGTGCTGGAATGAAAACAATTGCAGTGTGGAAGGTGTTTATAAGCCATTTAAGAAACACACAAACCGTTAGATTCACTTCAACATTTAAATCTAATTTATCAAAATATTTTCATCGCTTTGAGACAGTGACCTGTTCACTGACAAAACTTTGTGCTGCATCTGACAGATGTCGCTGTCTCAAAGTGACGATGCAGCATGAAGTTTTGTCAATGAACAGGTCACTGTCTCAAAGCGATGAAAGTATTTTGACAAATTAAATTTAAATCTTGAAGTGAATTTAATGATTTTTGTGTGTTTCTTAAATGGCTTATAAACACCTTCCACACTGCAATGTTTTCGTTCCTTTCTTATTATCCTGGAATTACAGAAAAAAGATAACAAAGTAGGGACATCTTCTATCTCTTCACAAAATAACTGGGAAATGTGTGTAATAAAAAAAAGATATTACTTTAAAATTTAAAAATATTGATCAAGATTCTTAAATGTTCATTATTTAATTAGATTGTTTGTCTTTAGTGAAAAAATATTTAAACAAATATTTTTGATGTGAAAATCATAGTAAGCAGATAATTACTGGAATAGCATGAATGTAGCTAGGACTTTTATGTAATTAAAATTCACAAGCATTGGACATGAATAATTAATTAGTCACTGTCAATGTTAGTAACTAATTAGTAAGTCAGTTAAATGCCAATGAAAATTTAATCAATGATGGTTTATTAATTACATGCAGTATAATAGGTAATCAACAGCCACATTGACAATCCTTTACTAATGTCCATAAAAAAAAGGTAGTGGCATGTGACACTTACCAAATGAAATTAATTAACTTTAGACTTAAGTGTAATTAAGAAAATCATTATTTAGATACAAGAATGTCACTTTGAAATTTATCTACCAGAATCTCAATTAGCAATACAAAAAATTTAGGGCTGAATGTCAATATAAGTATAATTAGCCAAGAAGTAGAATATTAATCCAAAAGTTATTGGAAAAGAGCAGAAGGTCAATAGAAAAAGGCTGTTATGTGAGGATTTAAAGATCAGAGCTAGAATAATCAGCAGAACCTACAACTGTGCCATTTATTAAACATACAAGAATTTGCTGACAACACATTTTGGAATTTTCAAAAAAAAAAACAAAAAAACAAAACAAATATGAATCACTACACTTATTTTATATTGCAATAACATAAATTTAGTCTGGTCAGAGAAATTTTGTGGAAAATGGCAATGAAACGAAACAATGGGTTTGGAAGTGATTTCTTTTAAGCAGTTGATAATGTTAATGGACTGAAGAGTAGGATATAAATAAAAGTGTCAGCAATGGTGTGAGAAATGAAACAATAGAGGCAACGGCATGTTATTAATAAGAAAACAGTTATCTTTAGAGTTATTTCAAGATGAATGTTGTGAGAAAATGTCTAGTTGAGTAGATTATCAGCTGGGTTTGCAGATATTCAAAAGGGGTTTTTGAATGATAGATAGAAGTATTATATTTTAGGGAAATGAATTGTCAGGGTTAATATCTGCAATGCCTGAGAGATTAATTACCAAGTGTAATGTCTGTGAACGCTGCATGACAGCTTAGCTAGAAAGAATGGCAATGTTAGAGGCTTTGAATAAATGATGTCATCTTTTTCTAAAGAATCCCTACATATGAGAAATGAACCTATTTCCTGCTAATACCTTACATGTTTGATACCAATCTAACACTTATGACATCCTCACAAAGGATATCATAAGCTATTTTCTTATTCCAGCCTCCAGTCTTCCTAATTATGTCATCAATATTTGTCTTTACCATTTTACATATGATTTTATTATGAAATCAATCTGTTAGCTATCAGTGGCCTGTGACAAAACAACAGGCAACAATGTATCATGATAAAGTGTTTATCTTCTGTAGAATTGCCTTTTCAGTCAAATAGGTTTTAAGTTCAGTTCTTAACAATGAAAGAAAACAAATGTATTTTTCCTTTACTCATTTCAATTATTTCTTATGCTAATTATAAAGATTCTTATTAGGAGATCGCAGTAGTTTTGAAATGTGTGGTTACACAAGATAGACAGCTTACAAGAACTAAAATGAATGGAAATGACTGACTGTAAGTAAAGAGATGCTTATGTGACTAAGCCACAACAGTTTATGAAATGTTGATGGAGTATGTGGCCAATAGACATGCAGTTATATCTACATATTTAGTAGTAATAAAGTTATTGAAATATTTAGAAAATTCAAGATTCAGTGATGTAATCTCCAAACATATTTTGAAATCTATGGAAATAGTTTTCAGAAATAAAATCTTATGACTACATATGGTGATGTTACCACATAAAAACCACTGGAGTTGCTGCACCTGGTATGAAAAGCACCCAGTACACACTGTAAAATGGTTGGCTGGCATTAGGAAGGGCACTCTGCTGTGGAAACCATGCTAAAACAGAGAATTGAAACCTGTTGCAGCTCCTGGGCTTGCCAGCACCTGTTAAGCTGTCCAACCCATGCCAGCATGAAAAACGGATGTGAGATGGTGGTGGTGGTGGTGGTGGTGGGCTGGTGGTGGTGGTGGTGGTGGTGGTTGTGGTTGTGGTGGTGTTGATTATGGTAATGATGATGATGGTGATGATGATGATGGTGGTGGTGGTGGTGGTGGTGGTGGTGTGGTGGTGGTGGTGGTTGTGGTTGTGGTGGTGTTGATTATGGTAATGATGATGATGGTGATGATGATGATGGTGGTGGTGGTTGTGGTGGTGGTGGTGATGATGGTGATGATGGTGGTAGTGGGGGGGGGGTGATGATGGTAATGATGATGATGCATCATACCCCAAAATATCATAGTAAAAAAGCAAAAAAAGCAAAATAAAAGCAAACAAAAAAGTATTCACTTGATATCTCAGAGTTCAACACCAAAGTAAGATGAAATTTTCAGGAGCAAAGATTTGTAAAACAAAATTCTCCCCTAGATAAATGCTGTTAGCTTTCTAAAGTGGAGCAATTTATGATAATTTATGATAATGTATTATTGACTTGCATCCTTTTAAAAATCTTATTATTTTTCAATCTTCTTGTGTATATAAATATGTGTAAGTGTTTTTACATGTTTATGCATTAGGTTGTGTGTGTATGTGTGTGTATCTGTTATGGTTTATTGGTTTATCTTTTACTGTTCCAGGCATTTGACTGTGGCCATGCTGGGGCAGTGCCTTGAAGAGCATTCAGCTGCAGGAATCAACTCCAGGACTTAATTTTCCTGGTACATATTTTATCACTCTCTTTTGCCAAACTGTTAAGTTACAGCGATGTAAACACACAAACACTGGCTGTCAAGTGGTGGCTGGGAGACACACACACACACACACACACCTATTTGCATATATCCAACGGGCTTCTTTCTCTTTCCATCTACTAAATCCACCCACATGGCTTCGTTCAGTCCAAGGTTATAGTATGAGGCACTTTCCCAAGGTACCATGCACTAGAATTGAGCCTGGAACCATGAGAACTTGAAGCAAACCTCTTACCACACAGCCATAACTGCACTCATATTGCTGTAATTAATAACAGAGTTTATTGGCATCTTAAAAAACATCTTGCATATATTTTCTATTAATTTCCCGTATTCTCTCATTTTCTACTCTGTTTCTAAACAGAGAATTGTTTAGTTGAACACATGCAACTCACACACACAACCACACAAACACACACACACACACACACACACACCTATTTGCATATATCCAACGGGCTTCTTTCTCTTTCCATCTACTAAATCCACCCACATGGCTTCGTTCAGTCCAAGGTTATAGTATGAGGCACTTTCCCAAGGTACCATGCACTAGAATTGAGCCTGGAACCATGAGAACTTGAAGCAAACCTCTTACCACACAGCCATAACTGCACTCATATTGCTGTAATTAATAACAGAGTTTATTGGCATCTTAAAAAACATCTTGCATATATTTTCTATTAATTTCCCGTATTCTCTCATTTTCTACTCTGTTTCTAAACAGAGAATTGTTTAGTTGAACACATGCAACTCACACACACAACCACACAAACACACACACACACACACACACATACACACACGCACACACACACACACACAAACCCACAGGCACACTCATACTCTTCAAGCCCTTGTGACTAATAAAGAAAAGATTACTATTATCATTATTGTTGTTGCTGTTGTTGGTGTTATAGAGTGAAGAGCTGGCCAAACCATTCATGCATCACAAAAAATTGCTCACAGTAATTATCCCGGCTCTTTACATTCTGAGCTCAAGTCTCACTAGGGTCAATTTGGCCTTTTGTTCTTTCAGGGTCAACAAAATAAAGCACCATGTGAGCAAAGAGTCGATGTAATCCTCGCCCCTAAAATTGCAGGCCTTGTGCCAAAATAAAATGGATTATCATTATCATTATTATCATTATTGTTGCTGTAGTCATCATCATGATCATCATCATTAACAAAATATTATTCGGAATTGATTATAATTGTTTTATCAAACAGAGATTTATGTTTCAGAAGAGTAGAATTATCCAAACAGCAACCATGTGACACACATGGATGCATTTACTTCAAAGTTGGTGAGAAACTTCGTAAGTGGTAATTCCACTCTGACACAAGATAAGTAATGAAAGCTAAGACAAGTCTTAACAGGATTCAAACGCAAGTAAGCGAATAGAATTACCATGGATTGTTAACTCCAGTTTAACAGACTGCTCTGTTATCTCCATTTTCATCCTAGAACTTTACTATCTCTTGTTTCAACTTGCAACCTTGCTGCCTCTTTCAACACACAGCCTTGCTCCGTTTAATATCACTATCGCAGTCTGGTTAACCTGACATTTCAACTACAATCTAATAATTAATAACTTTAAGATACAATCAAGTAACTACAATCATAGATAAACATCCATATTTATGCTAATGTGAGTTCTAATGTTATGGACAGAACCCATTCTAAAGAACGGCCAATATTAGGCTGGAACTATTCTGCTTACTCTCTTCACTGTCCTTGATTTTATGTTGAGACAAATGGTTCCTGGACAAACAGAAACATTGGCTGGAGAAGAAATAAGGCAAAGTCTTGTAGAAGGTTTTACATGTAATTGGTTGGTATTTGAAAAGAGAAGATAGAATAATGTCACAGGATAGAAAATATGGGTGATTTTAAATTTCCAAACCAATTTATATTGATGCAGATTAGATAGCTAACAATTTTAAAGACTATATTTATACCTTTGATTACAATATAACTCATAAAAATCTTTCTTTAACAAAATATGACTTTCCAACCGAGATAAAACCTGACAACAATGCATTCCATCATTAAGGGCATCAGAATCTCTGCTGGATGTCTTCTCTCTCCTCTCAACACTGTGAAATTTCATTGAAACTGTGTTGTTGTATGAAAGGTAACTGTTAAAATAGTAACTTAACATTTCAGTAAATATAAAGAAGAAATATAACAACTGCAGGTTGGCACACCATCATCGTCACCGTTATCTCCATTGTCATCATCGTTGTTATCATCATAATCATCACCAGCATCATAGACATAACTATTATCCCACGACCTGAGCCACACCAATACCACTCCCATCACCACCACCACCACACCCTGCAATCATTTGTTCTTTCTCATTCTCATATCACTCTTCTTAAAGAAGACTGTTGAAGGTTCAATTTCACACTAACTGAATAGATCAAGTTTTGAAGAATGAAGCAAAAAGACATCTTCACCCAAAAACAGTCAATAATAATAATAATAATAATGCCCTGATGCAGTACCAGACACTGGCTCTCATGGCTTCTGATCTTAACTGATTGGAAGTGTCATCATGTTCAAGTTTTGTTTTGGTATACCAGACAGGCTACAGCAAATATTCTGCTCAATACCACAGATTTGCTTATCAGTTGTTTCATCTTAACCATTTGAGCATGTCCCTTAGTGGCTGACAATATATGCATCTCTGATCATGAGCAGAATTAGTGGGGGGGGGGTCATCATAGCCATGTGTTGAGAGGGATTCTTTGGAGTTTGAATAATTCACCTTTGGAAACATGGGTGCTTTGTTCATCATTCTTAAAACAAACCTTATTCAGGGATCTTTCCAGGGGAATGGGCTACATGACTTGAAGAAAATTCCAACTCGGTCTCACCAGTTAGGCCATATACTGTTTGTCTAGATATAAGGTCGCCATGTCATGCATATGTGGTTGTGATGACAGATTCAAAAGATATTGAGTTGGGATAGATTTAAAAGATATCATGAGGGACTTAAAGAAATTGGGAACAGAGTGTTTGGCAGAGCTGTTGCAAAAAGTTTTCTTCTTTAACCTGACCAAAATTATCAAGAAAGAATTAAGTGAACAAACACCATGGTACTGAAAACTGCAGGTAGCAAGTCCACAACTCATGCAAAATTCCACGAGTTCCAACCAATTCTGAGTTAAAATAATAAGATTAATAAAATAGTTACTCTTTAAAAATAAATCATGCTTAGTATTGATAGATGTGCTTTCAATCACACGGCTATTTGAACCATAAACCTATTCTTATGTTTACACAAACTTGCACAAAACTCACTGTAAGTGGTTACTAGTAACTATTGAAGCTCATCGCACTATTACACTTTGTCATCCCACCCCCCACCACCACCACCCTCTCAGACACACTACCAAACACGTTCAGAGTCAGATGTAATTTATAATTCACCTGAGAGGTAGATTGTGTAAGCTGACACGACATAGCGTACAGTTTATCTGCATCAATTATCAATGAAACTGTCCAAACTGGATTGCATTATTGCAGTGAATATTATATGAAATACATCCCAATATATTTTGAGCTCCATGCACCGTTCTTGTGTTAATTATTGAATAAGTTCTTTCTGCTGTTATCACTTCCTGCAAGTGAATGGTGTGCCACTCTTGCAGCTGGCCTAATGTCACATCACAAGGCTCTCCGTTCTGATTTCACTCTTTGACACCTTAGCATGTTATAAACACTATGCTAAATGACAATACTGAATGGAAAGAATATTAAAACAAGGACAGTGTTGCATTGATTGTTGCTGGAATAAAGAACTACTGTCATCATCATCATCATCATCATCATCATCATCATCATCATCATCATCATCAACACCATTGTCTTGGTCACCAGCGGCAACATCATCATCATTATGTGTGTGTGTGTGTCTATATTAAAGGAAATGTATTTTCCAAGTTGCTGGCCAGTCTTGCTCTTAGACGGTAGAACTTTCACATAAACCCACATTTTAAGAAGAAAAGCAGAGGCTAAGTAGCATTTTCTGAGTTTTCCCCTTTTTAGTTCTTCACAGATAAATCAAGAACATTGTCTCTGCTAACAAATGCTGCTAGAGTCAATGGCAAAAAATTTACTAATTAGTTTTATAAGATAATTTAAAGTAAATGAGTTCTGTATTTTATTTTTAAAAAAAGGAAGCAATTTTTTTCCATAAAATAACATAAAAATAAAATCTGTTTTTACTTTCTGTATTTGTTTGTTTTTCCTTTTTATTTTGTTATAAAAATTAACTTGAATCCTCTTCTGAATTGTTTAAACGTAACATTTCTGAGTTAATCAAGATTCCCAGACCAACTGAAGATTGTCCACATCTTTTTACAGTGGCTTATCCTAGATATACTGAATTCATGTGATTATATCTACTTTAGGCAGAACAAGGCTGGCCAAAGCTGTTAGTCATGTCTCAAAATGAAACTGTAAGCAACTGGTCTTCATGTAAAAAGCTGAGGTTTTTACTTATTTGCTGATAATTTCTATAAACCTGGACAAGATTGAATTCTGCTGCCGATATGTATAGAAATATGTGCCTGTGAATATATTCATGTTTTTCTGCATGTGTACTTGTGTGCATTTGGGAATTGAAAATTTAAATTAGCAAGAAGAGTAAAAAACTAAAGAAAGTTGCTTCTGCTGTCTTGCTTATAAACATTATTGTGTTTAAGAAAATGATGGTTTATTGTTGCACTTGAATTTTGGTTTATAGCATTCAGTCAATAACTAACTACCAGTAATATATTTGGGACTATGTTAGTTAAATTGTGTAATCTCACCACTTTGCTCTTAAACAGTATAGGTTTCCTCTTTTGCAAATCAATCTTCCACTTATTTCAGTTGTTAGACTGCGATCATGCTGGAGCACTGCCTTGAAAACACTTTAGCCAAATGAATTGAGTCCAGTCCCTTTTTTAAGTCTGGCACTTGTTCTATCAGTCTCCTTTGCTGAACCACTAAGTTACAGGGATGTAAACACACCAACATCAGTTGTCATGTGATGTGGGGGGGGGACAAATACAGACACACAAATACACACACACACACATGCACATACATATATGACAGGCTTCTTTCAGTTTCCATCTACCAAATCCACTTACAATACTTTGGTCAGCCTGAGGCTATAGTAGAAGACACTTGCCCAAGGTGCCAAGCAGTGGAACTGAACCCAGAACCATGTGGTTGGGAAGCAAGCTTCTTACCACCACACAACCACTCCTGAACCTATTTAGTTTTTGTGATTGATTAGTAACTGCTCTATAGGATGATAGTGTACAAGATAGACTTGAGGTGGAATGACTCTGCATCTGGGTTTGAACCAAGAACAAAAGCATTAAGAGTTACACGTTTAGAAAGAAAAAAATTGTCTGAAATAAAACAACCTTGTGTTTATGTTTCACAAGGGAAAGTATGATGACATTGTTTTGAATTCTTTAGGCCATTTATGCAGTGAGAACAAGAAAGTGGATACACAGGCAGTATACAGAAGGCTAAACGCATGTTCAAGCTTAGCTGTTTCTTTGGACAGTATTCAAAGCCTCTATTAAGTTCACACCAAGTGGAATACAGCTAAGTTTACTCTGCTAATGCTTAGGCCCTTAAGAAGAATGTAAAAATCAGTGACTTGGAAAGGAAGTGTTATGTGTGTAGATGACAAGGTTTAGAATACAGACATTAGTTAGGAAGTGAATAAATTTGAAACAAAGAAAGCAGAATGCTTTTCGGTGTACTTCGAGGCGAATGTGGCCAATATTGAATTGTTGGTTGGTGATAAGAGAGTCCAAAACACAAGAAAATCAAATAAATTGGTTGTAGTTTGTGCACTGGAAGAAAGTTAATATTGTGTAAGGAAAAGAAATCAGCTGTGTAGAAATTCTCCAAGATTTCAGGAAGACTAACATGGAATTAAATCTTTTAGTTCACCAATGCAGGATCCGTTCTATTGATTTTCTGGATGTAGAGAATGATAAATACATTAGGGTGTTTCAAATAAGGAAACATGTTTAGGGCTGACGGTTTAACAAGAAATCCCTAGACTCTATATATACTATACTATATAGTATGGTATACTATATATTTATAGCATGCTATAAATATACTATAAATATTAGGGAATCAATTTTCTCTAACACTTTCTATACAAAACATAAATTACATGATGAATATATCAGAAATCAGATGCTACATAAGAATATAACATAAACCCTGTCAATATAGAGAAATGTGTTGAGTTTCATTCATTCAATATAGCATAACAGACCTCTTCTGCTTTAGTTATATCTGTCCCTAGAATACCCCTGGGGGGACACCTTTGGTCACTGCTATCTTACTTTCCACTACTTTGCAACACTATTACTCAGCAAGCCTTTTCAAATTGTATGTCAATATCAGTGACGTAAAACGGCAGCCTCTGCTGGCAGAGTCAGTAGAAAGCCAGGCAGCATTTCATTCATCTTTACGTTCTGAGTTCAAACTCTGCCAAGGTCAATTTTATCCTTCATCCTTTTGGGATCGATAAAATAAGTAACAGTTAAGCGTTAGGGGGGGGGGAGTCAATGTAATTGACACATCTCCTGCTCACAAGAAATTTTTGCTGGCCTTGTGCCAAAATTTGAAACCAATATCAGTGTAATAATTTCTGTTACACTCAGAAGTTCTGCTTGAACCCAAATAATAATGTTTAAGAGAATTCTTGAACTGTAAAGCCCATCATCATCATCATTTAACGTCCGTTTCCATGCTGGCATGGGTTGGACAGTTTGACTGAGGGCTGGCAAGCCAGGAGGCTGCACCAGGCTCCAGTCTGATCTGGCAGTGTTTCTACAGCTGGATGCCCTTCCTAACGCCAACCACTCAAAGAGTGTAGTGGGTGCTTTTTACATGCCATCAGCATGAGAGCCAGTCAGGTGGCACTGGCATCGGCCATGTTCAGATAGTGTTTTTTACGTCCTACTGGCAGAGGAGGCTGGCATTGACCATCTTTAGATGGTCCTTTTTACATGTTACTGGCACAGGGAGCCAGTCAGGCGGCACTGGCAACAACCATGTGTATATAATGTTTAAAACTCACCATGCAGCAACTGCTACACTAAGTAAATGGCTGTAACAGATGATCTAGCAACATAGAGCCTCAGCAGCATCAGATTATTGCACTAAATCAGTTTTTTTATTCTTTATTTATCTTTTAAAGAATCTTTTACAGAGTAAATCTGCAGAATAGGTGTGTAACTGTAGTTCAATGCTTCATGGGTCTGTGTTGAAGCTCTGCAAATTTTAGTCTACAAAAAATATCCTCAATGTAGCCTTGTGAATTCAATCAACCATTCTACTTCTTAGAATAATATATTCAACATTTGAAAGTAAGTTATAATGAGGACGTATAATTAAAAATGAACTTGTGCTATATTAATTCATTAATGATCTTTGTCTAAACAAAACATTAAGGTGTTAGATAATATTTAAATCATTTAAGGATATACACTTCATATATCATTTATGCTAGTTTTTTGCTATTTGCAAGTTGGATAGCTATTTGATATTATGTCCATTCAGCAAAAACGTTTTTAACAGAAACAAACATGAAAGGAATGGAGAGAGATGGCAAGTAGAAAGTAATAAAAAGACAAAGACGAATAGTGAGAGAGATTGAGTGAAAGTAAGAAAGACTGACAAAGAGGGTTGAAAAACAAAAGAGAAATGGAACAGAGAAACAAAGGGGCAGGTGCAAGGCTGTGCGATTGTGATTGTGGTTCTATTGTTGAGTGTAAGGTGTTGACAGCAAGGCAAAGGAACTCAGTGTGCATGACAGGAAACACAAACACTGCTTCATTATTTTAATGTGTGTGGTGTGTGTGCGTGTATGTGTGTGCGTGTGCGTGTATGCGTGTGTGTGCGTGTATGTGTGTGCGTGTGCGTGTATGCGTGTGTGTGCGTGTATGTGTGTGCGTGTGCGTGTATGCGTGTGTGTGCGTGTATGTGTGTGCGTGTGCGTGTATGCGTGTGTGTGCGTGTATGTGTGTGCGTGTGCGTGTATGCGTGTGTGTGTGTGTATGTGTGTGCGTGTGCGTGTATGTGTGTGCGTGTATGTGTGCGTGCGTGTGCGTGTATGCGTGTGTGTGCGTGTATGTGTGTGCGTGTGCGTGTATGCGTGTGTGTGCGTGTATGTGTGTGTGTGTGCATGCATGCAAACTTGTGCATGCACATGCACACATACAAACACACATGCACACACATACACAATCTGTACGTTGAATTCAATTCAAATTCACTTCTCTTTCTGCAACATCTACTCTGCTGTGAACTAAAATGACTTTCTGGGGATCAAATCCTTCCACCAAATATCTTCTGCAGACTCCCCATCAGCTTCTATTTCTCTCTCCTGCAAAATGCTTTCTTTTCTAAGTAATATAATTAAGAATAAGATTAGGCTTGCCATATCTGAGCAGTCAGAATCAAATGCAGTGTCACTGTAAGTCACCATGATCATCAGCGGCCCCATTCCATCACTACTTTGAGACTTTGCCATTATTCATATACATGCATACCTTCACACACACACACACACACACACACACATATATATATATATATATATATATATATATATAGAGAGAGAGAGAGAGAGAGAGAGAGAGAGAGAGAGTTGGAATTTACAAAAAGCAAAAGACGAAGACAGGTGCGTAAATAATTCTCACCAAAGGACTTCGAATTACTTTCAGAATATGCATAGTGATGGATTTGGATTGGAATATTTGGTTTCTTGTCTTGTATGGAGACAGAATATGATATGGAAGAACAGCATATAAGAGACTGCTCCAGCTGATGTCAGAAAGGGATAAGAATTATTTAGTGGAAGCATGTCAATGATTTTGCTCCTGCATAGAAGCAGACATCAAAGGTAAATCAGATTCATTGAATAATCATACTTGAAGATCAGCACTGAGACCATGGGCCCAAACTTGTATTAAAATGCATTTGGTTTTTGCTAGCTTACAGTTGTTCCATCAAATTAAGCACTAGTGATGAGGGGGCCATGTGAAAATCACTGTGATGCTGGTAATATGTAAAACACACCCAGCACACTCTGTAAATTGGTTGGCATTAGGAAGGGTATCCAGCTGTAGAAACCATGCCAAGGCAGATGATGTAACCTGGTGTGGCTCCTAGCCTTGCCAGCTCCCATCAAGCATCTAACTCACACCAGCATGTGTGAAATGATGATGATGATGATGGTAATTATGTCATCAAATACCCCTCTCATCCCTGTATATGTTTTAAATGAATCTGTACAGTACTAAGAGAGCCAATATGATTTCTTTCTCTTGTATAATCCCCAGAAAATGAGTGAGGGAAAACAGAACTGGCACAGTTACAATTTCTTTCTTGAGAAATAACTTTGCTGTCATCCCTTCTCTCATAACTTTGTCTCCATTTTCTGAACAAGAAACAAGAAACAAACTAATCAAACCAGCTGAAATCCTTCCCTACTCTTATCAACAGCCAATCAGGTTACGAGCATGTTGTCACCTGACTAAAGTTGACCAATGAAAATTAAACAAATCAATCCCCTGTGACGTTATTCCCATTATCTGTTTGCCATTAGAAAGATTACAAATAGCAAAGACCCCTCAGAGTCACGATGGTGTCAATCATTATCCACAAAGATGTTTATTGAACAATTTTCTCTCCCTGTGGCAGAAAGGGCATCCATCTATAAAACATTGCCTTAACCAATATGTTAGCATCTGATGCATGCTGGGAAGAACTGATTAAATATATATTTTATTATTATCCACATCAACTCTCTTCTTCTTTCCAACTTTTCGTTTTTGCTTTCTCTTTCTTCTTCTTCTTCCTCTTCTTCTTCTTCTCCTCCTGCTCCTCTTCTCCTCCTCCTCCTCCTTCTCCTCCTCCTCCTCCTTCTTTTTCTTCTTCATCATCATCATTATTATTATTATTATTATTATTGAGTGAGAGAGCAGTGCATGCCATCAAAGTGACACTGGGGTAAAATATACGAAGCCCAGTATACCCATCATGACTACCTGTCTGATAAGGGTACACTAGGCACTATGATTATTATTATTAATTTTCTTCCTCTTCTTCTTCTTCTACCTCCCCTTCCTCCTCCTCCTCCTTCTTCTTCTTCTTCTTCTTCTTCTTCTCTTTCTCTCATCTTCGCCTTCCTCTTCTTCTGCTTCTTCATCCCTAACCATATATTTACATACTTTGGTGTTGACACCATACTTGCCCTGTCCATCTTTCCACATTTTCATCTTTTTTTTTTACTTTTTGTTTCCTCCTGACATAAGCAAAACTCAAAGTCTGGCAGACACACAACATAACGGCACACTTTTGATGCCGGTCTGAGGAAGTGTCATTTTTATGTCTCAATCCACAAACATTACTTTTGCTTGAGCTGGCGTTGGTACAGAAACGATTGTAACCGATCATTAAAGATGTCTTAAAGTCTTTTTAACTCTCATATTTAGATTGTGCATGTGTGTGTGTGTGTATGTGTGGTGATATTCTTGTTTAAGAACATTGTATAACCTCTCATAACTTTTTTATGTTTTGAATTTTAAGAAGATTTTTGCAAATTCGTGTTCTGCACATGTGGTTACATAAGATAATGCAAAAAAAATTTGTGTGTTATATAAGAGTGATCTAGCTGTTATTTCTAGCATGTATTATGACCACCTGATGTCTTTATTGTTTCTTTGTCACGCTCACTTCTACTGACATTTTTTTCTAATTTTTTTCTGCAGAAACACATTTAATGAAATCATGATGTACCCAGGGTTGGTCCGTTGCTGGGATTTAATAAAAAAAAATTCAAATTGTCCATCGTTGAAACGTTGATTTTAAACAATAATTTTTTAATGGAACTTCTAGGATTTATGATGTGGGGAGGGCTTTAAAAATTAAATTAATAAACTATTTTTTTCTTTTGTAATTGTATAAATTCCCATGTCTAGAACACAAATTCAAAACAATAAATTATGAAGATTTATATCGGGAGCTGACAACAAAATTCCACCATGTATGTATATAATAATAATAATATTAATAAAACATTGTGTACAGTGCTCAGGTGCACTACAACTCATCTAAAGTGTATTTATAGTACATAGGGTAATGTACAAGCGTCAGGAAAAGAACAGTGCATGAGTCATGACATACACATATGTGTATGAGTATGGAAGGGGGACAATCAGGTGTAGTTTCGGCGGATTTCGGAAAGCATGAGGGCCTTAAAGGATGCAGTGTCATGGCAGTCAACAACTGACGCAGGCAGTTTATTCCATGCTTCAGCAACTCTGAGCGTGAAACAATGTTTCCAAAAGTCATGGGAGCTGTGCTGTTTTCTGACTTTGTAGGCATGTCCACGTGTGTTGGACACATGGAGATCAAAAAGGTGTTCGGTGTTGTTGTTGGTGAGGTGGTTGATAACTTTGTGGGTGTTTACCAAGTCCATCGCCAGACGCCGTATGTATGTATGTATGTATGTATGTATGTATGTATGTATGCATGCATGTGTGTATGTATGTATGTACGTATGCATGTATGTATCTATGTATGCATGCATGTATGTGTATGTATGTATGTATGTATGTACATATGTATGTATGTATGCATGTATGTATGTATCTATGTATGTATGCATGTATGAATGTATATATGTATGCATGCATGCATGCATGTATGTATGCATATATATGGATGTATAAATGTATGTACATATTTATTTACAAACATATATGTAAAGGGAAAAGGGATTTTACATTGAAAAGAACAGCATTTGAAATAATAAGCTTTCAATTTTGTTTTGTTAGGCAGGAAATCAAGTTTGTGGTAGTCACAGAAAGCATGGATATCAGAAGAAGAAGAAGAGAATGGTAATTTCTAGTTCTTTTCCCCGTCAATGAACTGGAATATGTGTGAAACATAGGTTTATGTCCTCGTAAATATATTCTGATATTTTAATATGCCTTGGTTCATTTTCTTGTATCCTATTATTTACAACATATATATATATATATATATATATATGTGTGTGTGTGTGCATACACAAACACACACATACACACACACGTGTACAAATATGGCAGTGATATAATTGCCCAAATACATTGAACACTCCAGTAAAATTCTGCATGATAATGCATGGTTGTCCTATTTAAGAAATATTGATCATTATTATATTTTGCACTTGTATATGTGTGCCTGTGAGCATCAATGTATGAACATAAATATACATACATACATACATTTATATATATATATATATATATATATATATATACATACATGATATATATATATAAAATCCTCTAATCCTCTAAATGTTGTATATATATATATATATATACACACACACACATACATATACATGCATATACATACACATATACATATATGTACTCTTGTACAGATAAGAGTGTGCGTATGTTTGTGTGTTTGAGTGTGTGTGTGTTCACCCACACAGACTTGCATTAAGCCAGTGAGCAGATATATTTTTATCTCTTCCAATTGATTACTTGGTAAAATGAGAAAATATTAGTGTCTATAATTTCACTCTTTCCTTTAAAGCAAATAATATCTACTCTCTAAGAAGTAAATAACAATAATTATACAGATGAATATTCAAAATTATTGAACATTGAGATATCATTATTCTGCTGACAACTTATAGACATGTATGAGAAAGTCTTTGCAATTGGATCAGTTCTTATTCTCACAGCATAGCCTGGAATAAAGTAGATAAAATGATTTCTCAATGTAGACAGGATTTACATGTTTTTCAATTTTGTTTTGTTATGAAAGTTTATCCTCACGATTCTTTTTGCATCAGTTGAACACACCTTGCTGCCTTCATCTTGTCAAGTTTGTTTACAAACCACTGCTGAATGTGATCCTTGGGGACAATTCAGAAGATATATCATGACTATAGTCATCATTTTCAAACCCACTATCCATATACTCAAGCACCTACACACACACAGACACACACACACATGTATATGTATACACAGAGACATGAGGAGAGTGGCATATACGTGTATGTATATAGTTTTGTGTGTGTATGTGTGTGTGTATCATTATCATCATAATCGTTTAACATCCGCTTTCCATGCAAGCATGGGTTAGACGATTTGACTGAGGACTGGCAAGCCAGTAGGCTACACCAGGCTCCAATCTGATCTGGCAAAGTTTATGCAGCTGGATGCCCTTCCTAATGCCAACCACTCTGAGAGTGTTATGGGTGCTTTTTATGTGCCACTGACATGAGGGCCAGTCAGACGGTACTGGCATTGGCCATGCTCAAATGGTGCTTTTTATGTGCCACCAGCACAGGAGCCAGTCTAGCAGCACTGGCAACGAACTCACTCGAATGTTGTTTTTCACATGCCACCGGCACAAGTGCCAGTAAGGTGACACTGGTAACAATCATGCTTGAATGGTGCTTTTTACATGTCACTGGCACAGAAGCCAGTCAGTGGTCCTGACAATGATTACTCTCAGATGGTACTCTTAGCGCTCCACTAGCATGGATGCCAGTCATGCGGTGTTGTCATTGAATTTGATTTCAATTTCACTTGACTCAACAGGTCTTCGCAAGCAGAGTTTAGTGTCCAATGAAGGAGAGGTATGCATAAATGGGCTGCTTATGCACAGCCACAGGTTATGGTCTCACTTGGCTTGTTGGGTCTTCTCAAGCACAGCATATTTCCAAAGGTATCGGTCACTAGTCATATATATATATATATATATATATATATATTTCTGAGTGTATATCTATATTTATGTGTTAGAGAAACAGGGACACATGTTAGAACAAAACATACAGGAAAACCCAAAGTAATAAACTTATCAAAGAAAACTTTCTCAACAACAAAATTCTACATTTTAACAAAAGGACTCACATTTACCCCCACTCCGTCCCTTACAGATCCAATCAAAATGAAATCAAAGACAAATATAACAGAACTTTGTAGAAATTTGCAACTTACAGAAGGTCTGCTTTATTATAACAACACTGATGAATCATTGGTCAGAAACAAAAGCTATTGTCTGCCACCGAAAGGTAGAAATAAAACACTTGATGACTTTTGTGATGTAGTCTTTTCTACGGTTTACCTAAAATCCACAAAAGCCAGATAATTAATGAAGCCTGCAAACAATCATCAGATATTCATTACTGTCCATTACTGTTCAAGCATCACAAGATTGAAAACTAAGACCCATTATAGATGGTCTGTCATGTGAAACCCACCGCTTAAACAATTCTGTTTACATCCTAATGGAACCCCTTTTGAAATATATCCAAAGCTTCATTAGAGATGATCTAGATTTGCTAAACCACCTGCCAAAAATAATCAAAAACAATCAAAAACAGTCAGAGTTCCCTTCGATGTTGTGAACTGGTGCACTAATATCCCACATAACTATGGAATGGAAGCAATCAAAATTCTGGCAAGAAAACTATACTGAAGAATTTCCAGAGTGCATGAACCAGGAATTTATCATTGAAGCTTAAGGATTAATCCTCCAGAACAATTATTTCTTATTTGATATCACTTACTACCGACAAAAATGTGGAATTGCGATGGGAATAAGAGCAGTCCCAGATATGGAAAATTAATTATATATCAAGTATCGCCACAAAAATGTGGATTCTCATTTTACCAATATATGAGAAAACTGGGAAAGACATCTAGATGACAGCTTTATCCTCTGGATTGAGAAAGTTCATAAACTTTTAAAATTTTAATCACTGTTCAAGAGTAGAAATGCAAATATTCAACTAACAATAGAGCACAGCAAAGGCCAATTCCCATTCCTTGATATTTGGATAAAAAGAAATTCAACAATCAAATTGAAACTGACATCTGTTTCAAACCCACAGACTCAAAGCAATACCTTCTTTATGACTCATGTCACCCAAAACACATTAAATTATCCTTTTAATTTAGCAAAAAGGATTTTCACAATTGTGTCTGATACAAATACTTGTATCAGCTGAAAGGCACTATCCACCTTCATTAATAGATGATGGGATAAAAGACACAAAGAAAATAGATATCCCAACACTAAGGGAAACAAAATGAAATTACACACCCCATCTAAAAGTGTTACCCTATATTTCAACTCACAACCCTAGAAAAATTAGGCATATTACACCATTGTTCAAAATTTACCTATGTTCACTAAGGACCCTCAGATGAACCACAATCTACAAACAAATTCATCAAAACCAAAGACAACTAAGATACTAAAAAAAATACTGACAAGTGTGAAATTACACCCAACAAAAACAGAACCAAAAGTTAAAAGATGCGGGCATTCAAACTGTGGAACATGCCCCAACTTGCTGGAAGGTTTGGAATTTCACTTCAAACAAGGACAGAGAGTTGTGATTAAGACTGATTTTTACCTGTGCATCCCAAAATTTATGCGATAACTTGCTCAGGATGTGGCCACAACTATATTAGTCAGACAGGGATGTATCTCAGATGGAGAAGAACACTGCATAATGAACAGATCTATTTCCCAAGGTATAGACAGATACTATTGAGCAAACACATAAAGAAATATACAGGGAATCTCCAACCAAACATCACTGCAACTTTGTAAATATTTTGATTTATAAATTTATAACTTTGTAATGTAAATACTATTAATTCACCTAAAAAAAAAATGAGAGAGACATGGGACAAAGTATTGAAGGATGACCTCTGGACACTGAACCTTTCACATGAGATATCTAAGGACCAACATACCTAGCACCTTACTGTACTCAAGAAGACCTTACCCCACAGCAGAGGTGTTAAAGCCACTCCCCCTGTTGAAGAAGATTGGCCTGCAAGAGTTGTGTGCTATTGCCACATAAAAAGCACTTGTGCTAGTGACTCAAAGAAGTGCTTGTGTGGTGTCAAATTAAAAACACCCCCAGTACACACTGTAATGTAGTTAGCATTAGGAAGAGCATCCAACTATAAAAACCAAGTCAAATCAGACTAGAACTTGGTGCAGCTCTCCAGTTTGCCAGCTCCAATCAAACTGTCTAACCCATGCCAGTATGGAAAATGGACGTTAAAGGATGATGATGATTCATTTACAAAACAACTTTCCTGCTACCAACATGGACTAAAAACTTCTTAATGTGCCATAAAATTGTAATATTTTCACTAATTTCTTGGTCATGATTAGCCACTTGACTATGTAAATATTTTATCTCATACAAAAAATATATATATATATATATTCGGTGCATTATTCTTCTTATATTTTTCGCTACAATTCATCACCTTGGGGACAAAATGTTTCCAAGAAAACGTTCATATGTAAAAAAAAAAAATTAGAAAAATGCATGGAGAGAAAATTTAATTCATTATACTTTTATTTTATTTTATCTAGTTTCAGCTCACGAGCTGGGGCCATGCTGGGGCACCACCATTTACCTCAATTATATTGTCGAACATTATATTTTTGCATGATCAACAAGAAAATGAGTATTGGTTTCACACCTTACTATTGCAGTTGGCAATATCGACCCCTTTTAAGACAGTCTGGTCAGAAGCACATAACTTCTTTAATGTTGGGGATGAATATACAGTCCTGTTTTGTCAGGGGAGATAAAAAGGGGAAAGAAATGCTCTTCTGAGAGTGACAGAATTGCTTCTTATATGATTTCAGTTGTGACCAAAAGGTGTTGGTTGTGCTTGCACATATGTTTTCTGTTCTTTAGTCCCCAAAAGGAAAAGACCAAGTTTACAAAACAAATTTGGTATCATGGTGGCAACAATTGAAAATTTCACTTTTTGAGATCAAGAAGGTATCCAGATCCTGTGAATTTTTTAGAATTATTCTTGTTTCAGCCAAGCACAGTCCCACAGTTACACGAAATTTTACAATAGGCATAACACATCTGAATGAGATGTGTTAGACTTCCAAAATGGTGTTTGGACATCTATAAGTACATGGAGTGTAGATGTAGTTGTCAATCTTCAACAGTTTATTGTCCATTTCTATGTAGCATTCATACATCACACTGCAAGCTTGCTTACCCATTTGATAAATAGAGATAAATAAAATATGTTCTAGGCTGTGGTGAGTACAGGGGACAAAATGATCAACAAAAGCCTCTGAAAGCCAGCATGGTCCAAGTCAAAAATTAAAACCTGTTAAAAAATGTATGTAATATATGCATGTATGTATGTATGTATGTATGTATTTATGCGTGTGTGTGTATTTTTATGTATTTTTATGCGTATGCCTGTCAAAAAATAAACTAGTGTTGTTTATGTTGTGTTCTTATATGTTCTACAAACAGTTCATCAAACAGAGATTATTAAAATAAGTAAGAAGCATAAAAAGGAAGTAGGATCCCCCTTGAAGACGATGCCTCGGTGTGATTGCGTTCCAATGCTTGAAACCAATAAAAGAATACCACTCAGTCCTTGAATAAATCTGAGATTTTAAGCTTCGGGAAGAAAAAAATAAAAAAGAAAAAATCTTTCTTCAAAGAAAATTCTAGAATTAGATGTCTTATGCTTGACACCATTATGATCCAGTGAATGAGATTCTGCAGAAACTAGTTATTCATTAATGAATGAACATAGATGAAGGATATTACATGAGGCTGAGTGCTTCAAAAATTGTTCAGGTGTTTAAATTTGAAACCTATTCTTCAACTGCTTCATCTTTTATTTCTTGGAAATGTAATTATGTAATTATTTTGTGATTTCAGCAGCATAACCTTTTAATTACCAATTACTGCAACATTCTAGAACTGATTAAAAAAATATTCTCTATAAGATTTAGGTTGAGTAACAAATGTTCATGGTGTGTCCAGGTAACAGCATGTCTCTCAAAATTAAGACTAAACAAACCTTTTACTCCTTTGAATTATGAATTTGACTACAGCAAATATTTCGTATTTGTAATACACTCCCTTGAGAAATTAAAACTGAATTCATTTATCTGAAGTTGGTGACCAGTTTTTACATATTTAGCAAGTTGCGATTTTTGTTTGGTTTCAGTCATACTTGATAAGGTTGACCTACAATCACAGATATTCTACCATAATTGCCCAGTTGCTTTAGACATAATGTATCTGGGATTATATTGTCAAATGTACTCTTCCTTTTCTTAAGGCAGTAGAATATAATTTGAGGAAGATTGGCTGATAATTACAAGTCAAACAACCAAGTAAAGGCCGTTTCATTGACTTGTTTTCAACTGGTTTTAAATGTTTATCATCTCTGTAGCTTAAATTGACCTTAGAAGATCTTCTTAACCCAACAACTTAGCTTGGCTCTTTAATAGGTCAGTGTGATCTGAACGTTAACATAGATAAGGATTGTTGTCGCAGTGGTGATGACTATCAAAGCTGTCGTCAACATCCAATGTAAACTAGTATCCCATGACAGTAGGGTGAACCAAAACATGAATGGTCCTCACACACTAATAGCATAACTCTGTACAAAATGAGAGCATTCAAAATAAAACTAGCAACAGGTTAATATAACAACCGTGTGTGTGTGTGTGTGTGTGTGTGTGTGTGTTTGTGTGTGTGTGTGTGTGTATGTGTGTGTGTGAGTGTGTGAGTGTGTGTGTATCTCTATCTGTCTGTCAATCATCATCATCATCATTTAACATCTACCTTCCATGCTGGCATGTGTTGGACGGTTTGATAGCAGCTGCCAAGGCAGAAGACTGCATCAGACTTCTGTCTGTTTTGGCAGGGCTTTTACAGCTGGATGCCCTTCTTAACACCCACCCCTCAGAGTGTTTTCTGCATGGCACCAGCACAGGTGAGGTGAGTTTTGGCATGGTTTAGACAGCTGGATGCCCTTCCAAATGCCAGCCACTTCACAATGTGGATTGGGTGCTTTTTTACATGGCACCAGCACTGACAGAGTTACCAAGTACCTTGCAAGACAAAGAACTTTTAAGAGGAGAAGGGACATTGGAGGAGGTGATTTTGTGTCAGATGATGAAAGATTGGAGTGTGACAAAGAGACAGAAGCAGGTGTCATGCTGTAGAGGAGGTACATGGTTACCTGGCCGGAGAGAGAGAGTGATCAAGAATGAGGGCAGAAACAGGTGTACTGCAGTAAAGTAGGTACATGATTACCCAGCCAGAGGGAAGAGCAAGAGGAAAAGAGAGAGTTGAAGACAGCAAGAGAGAACAGGAGAGAGATGGTGGCAAAGTGTTGGGGCCAAAGTGCTCACAAGGAATGGGGATCAGAACATAGATGGGATGGTAGAGAGAGATGGATGGTGGCAAGTGCCAGGGCATACCATCAAGGTATGGAGTTCATAATATAAGTGGCGGAGTATTGCCAAGCAAGTGTGAATAGGGAGTGGGGGTGGAGAAGGCAGTGACTGGTGAGAACTTGGGTATATAGATGAGGGTGGGGGACTATGGGATAGCAATGATGCAGTGAGCAAGTCAGGGTTGGGGAGTAGGAGAGAAACATAATGTATGAAGAGGAAATGAGAGGAAGAGAAGAGAAAGAGTTTGGAAGTGGCGATGTAATTTGTTTAGTTTTTTATCTTTTATCTTTTACTTGTTTCAGTCTTTAAACTGTGGCCATGCTGGGGCAGCACCTTGAATTTTTAGTCAATTAAATCCACCCTACCATTTATTCTTTTTTTAATTTGTTACTTATTCTGTCAGTCTCTTTTGCCAAACTACTAAGTGACAAGGATGTAAATATACCAACACTGGTTGTTACATGGTGGTGGACAACCACATACACACACACATACACACACACACACACACACACATACACACACACACGCACAGATATATATTTGTATATGACCAGCTTCTTTCAGTTTCCGTCTACCAAATCTTGTCACAAGGCTTTGATCAGCCCAAGGCTATAGTAGAAGACACTTGTCCAAGTTGTCATGCAGTGAGACAGAACCCAGAATCACACAGCCACACTATCAACCAGTTACCACACCAGGTTACTCAGTGACAACACCTTAATACATTCCTCATCAACATCATCATGAAGAAACTAAAATACTTACAGCACATCCTCGTACAACACTACTTTTTTAAAAAAATATTTTATCTCTGTGAACAAAAAATCAAAGCATTTTTACACATGAAAAACTTCCATGTAAACACACTTACCAAGCAATATTTACAGAATTCAACAACACAACAAGCACCAACATAGATATTGTAATATATACAATCAATAAGATAATTGTAGAAGTTTCTAAACATCCAATAAGATAACATATTAATACAAACTTAACACAAAGCTGTAATAGCCGACTTGATAAAAACTAGTAACTCTATGTGAAATTCATACACAATTAAAACAAGTCAAGCAACATCAACGAAACAAAGAAATAACAGAAAATCAACTAAAGTAGAGCAGAAAACTCTCAAATATTTGCATCCAATTTAAACGATGAAAAAAGCATAAAACTCTACGCAGAATAATAACCAGTTTCAACATCTCTAACAGTGGCCATCCCAAATAACCAATCTCAAATAATACAGTGCAAACACAGAACACAAGATATAACAATGCACCAAGACCAGAGTTGCCTGAGTGTCACACTGGCACTCTGTCAGTTCCAATTGCTCTGTTCAGCAGAAAAGCCAACCCATGAAATTACTATACAAGTGGCTGAGCATTCCACAGACATGCATAGCCTTAATGTACGAGGGTGAGTCAAAAAGTGATGCCATTTTGTTTAAGACAGGCATAATTACCAACACAGGAACATGTATCATGCATCAAAATGAAGCGGGTCCTCTGTGGATCCCTATTACATACTAGTTGTATTTTTTTTGTTTTACTTTTATTCTCTTGTTTCTCTATATACTTCTTATTTCCATCTTTTTCCAAAATAACACCTTCTATTGAACTCTATTATTTCCCTCTATTTAATCATCTTACATCATCTCTGATGAAGGGACATCCCTAATATCCCAGATACAGCTGTAAGACTAACTTTCTCTTTATAAATGTCCTGAAAATTCCACACAGCCTTGGCTCTGTTGTCCCATTTTGTTTAACATATACATGTTCATACAAGACCCGCATTAGACTCCGCACTTGTATCATTATCAAACCAAGAGTTTAACTATGGTCCTTCCATAGCACTTACCTGCCACCTTGGGTCTTCTTGGTACCAATACCTCTCATATGTTTGTGTGTATATATATATATATATGTAAACAAGATTTAGTTGACTAAGTTACTTAAAGTTGAGGCAGCTGGTTAGGTTGTAATAAAATGCACACACAACAATTTTTATGTGAAGACCAAGCTTGGTACAGATGTACTGGCAGAATGATAACCCACCTGAGTATATAATACACTTTTGAGCTATTCAGACATGTATATTTTATTAAATATCATCATCATCATCATCATTTAACGTCCTTTGTCCATGCTGGCATGGGTTTGATGCTTTGACTGGGCTGGCATACTGGAAGGCTGTGTCAGGATCCAGCCTGATTTGGCATGGTTTTCTATGGCTGGATGCCTTTCCTAATGCCAACCACTCTGAGAGTGTAATGGGTGCTTTTACATGCCACTGGCGTGAGAGCCATTTGCATGACACCGGTATCTGCCACAACTGTAGTTTTGTTTTGCTTGGTATGGTTTTCTTCTCAAGCACAACATAATAACAAAGGTCTTGGTCAGTGCCTCCATGAGGCCCAACACTCAAAAGGAACTCAGCCACCTCACAGTCCATAATACACTTCAGAACACGTGAGGGGCATGTTTTGTGAATGAAAAATAACAAGGATCTGTGTTAATACGTTATGGCCATTTCCAACAAATTTTTTATTTGATAAATGAATGCATTATATCATTATAAAAATCGTTTTCTTCAGATGAATGCATGAATCTTACAATCAAGGACATTTAAAATGATCTTTTAAAAAAGAATTTAAATCCATGGCAACATAAATATTCAATGCTTCTGCCACTCATTCAGTTGCATTTTTAAAAATGATATAATGTAATCATTATCAATTGAAAAATTTGTTAGAAATGGCTGTCCTTTATATATATATATATATATATATATATATATATATATATATAAACGGCAGTTTGTCTGTCTGTGTGTCTGTGTGTCTGTGTGTCTGTCAGGTTGTACCCTCACCCTGACCACGGCTTTCAACCGATTCTGATGAAACTTGACACACACATAGCCCAATGTCATAATTCAAAACTAACGCAGCGAAAATTTTGAAAAGTTCCCCCAGTTCTGAAAAAAAATTGATAAATTCGACATGGGTCGAGAATCTAAGCTTTTTATATGCAACACATTTTCTACAGATTGTCTAGGGGACGCAACTCGACCTTTTTAACTCTCGGAACACGTGGGGTAAGTATATCAAAATGTATAAAAATGTACAAAAACGGCAAAAAAGCGGGTAGCAATGTGAGTGACAACAACGAAAAAGTCAAAAGTGACCAAACTGAACAAACGAATGGAAAAGGTTTTTTGGTGCACACGACAAAAGCGGTTTATAATAAACTAAGAGTTTGCAAGTAGTGTCCGAGGACCCTTAGGGTACGTCAAAAATTTAAGGTAAAACGTTTGGGGTGGTAGTTATAAAGAAAGTGTAAACAAAAAAAGTATTCGAATAACTTGCAGCTGCAGCAGCTATTGGCAGAAGTGGCGGTGTTGGGGGTAAAGTCTCAAATGTAATTTCTTCCTGGTAGGAATTGGTTGGGTTGAATTATTGATAGCTGTTTGATAGTTATTTGGGAGTGAAGAGAAGACATTGCAACCTACACATGCGCCTTCGTTCCCTAGAGGGAAAGGACTAGATTGGGATTAGTCATTGCCTACTAGGGGCTCTTACATACCCGGGCAACGCCGGGCTATGCTGCTAGTATATATATATATATAACATACATATATATATATGTATATATATATATATATATATACATATATACATACATATATACATACATACACACATATATATACACACACATATATATGCATCTATCTATCTGTCTGTCTATATATTGTATTACAATTTTTCTGAAGTTCCAGAATTTTTCTATAAGTGAGGCTACAGGTTTTAAATTGATATTAATTAAATTAATATTCAATTTATCACCCTCATTATTTAAATTTTACATATATATATATACATATATGTTTTATATATCTATATATATATAGCTATATATAGATATAAATATAAATAGATAGATAGATAGACAGACATACAGATAGATAGATGCATATATATGTGTTTGTATATATATGTGTGTATGTATGTATATATGTATGTATATATGTATGTATGTATATATATATATATATATACATACATATATATATATATATATATATATATATATATATATATTATATATATATATATATGTATACATATATATATACATATATATACATACATACATATATATATATATACACACACACATGCACATATTCTTAAAACCTGAAAATGAAGTCTTAGGTAATTTAAACCAAAAATAAGGAGAATGAAAATCAAAACATTCCTGCTCCATACACCCAAACATACACACAAAAAAAAAACAGAAAAATAAATCGAAATTAGCTTGTAAAATTTCTCTTTCCATGATGACATTGAAAATTTAAATGGGTAGCCATTCTTAAGATTAGACATTAATGTGTGCAGCCATTCTTAGAATTAAAAGTTAATGTGGGTAGCCAACCTTGAAATTTTGACACTGCTTTTGAATTTTTGCAATTTCTAAAGATATTTATCTAGGAAAATGCTAACAAGTTAATTTTACACTGGGATTCTTATGAAACATCTTAATTTCAATCAAATAAAATTACCTTGATATATAATTAGCAACACAGCAATGAGTATTTAAATTTCAACATGCTGTATTTAGTAACCAATTTTGAACCAGCAGAATGAGATGAAAGGAACAGTTCACAGACAGGTTTGTTGGGTTTTTTTCTTCTTTTTTTGTAATCTAAAGGAAAATAAGAATTGGTGAAGAAAATTAACCTAAAGGTATGCTAAAATGAAAATTAAAATACAACTTGAAAAAGACACAAAATAATATCTTCCACAATAACAGTTTAATTACACCAAAATTAGTTGTTTATCTGGATCTATGCAAATCAAATTGAGAAAGAATATTAGACATGTAGCAATGATGAAATAATATCAGAATATTAGAATATTAAAATATCTGAGTGCTTAGCATTTAGTAATATTGCACAAATAGGAATAAAAATTACATGAAGATTAAGTTAAGATTGAATGAAAACTAAATGATAACTGTTATTCGCCTTTGTTTTGCTTGAGAAAATTGTTCTATCACAGAAGTGAAAACACTGCAAGGAAATTTTGTTCAGTATTTCTGAGCAATAATATGGCAACAAGAGAATATTGCAAGCACAGAAAACCCATTTTGTGTTCAGGAATATTTTGTGTTTGCAACTATTTGAAATTCACAGGTAAATCAAAAATGTCTGTTTAAAGAGAATGTTTGGCATGGTTGTATGTATCTATGTGTAAAATGATAACATAATTATGTGTCGGTGGATTATCTTCCAGCTTGCTACAAATTCCTCTGGCAACAAGCCAATATTAATTTGATTAAAATTTTCTCATTTATTTTTAGTTGAAAATGGGCCACAGAACACTTGAATTTTACACCAAAAGAGTAGCAAAATATTTTCATTTTATTGGTTAAAACCAGTCATGTGACTACAATGCACAACTCTCTGCTACAACAAGAAATTAAGATATATATATTTATGATAAAATGTGCCTAGTTTTTAAAAAACTTTTTATTTTTGCATTAAAACTTGTTTCTAGTCAATATAGTTACAGTTAATGAGTGGATTGGCTGAAGAAGCTGCATCTATGTCAGAGCAATGATGTGTCTTTGTATATACATACATGTATATACAGAGCAATCATATCACTCCTTCAAATTGCTATGATCCAAATTGTTGATCCCTGTATGCAGTGATGAAGGCTGACGTAGCAAACTTTGAATTCATTGACTGTATCTGTCAACAGAGATTAGCAGATAAGAAAATGGCAGAAATTTAGTGATGTTGACATAGTTGGGTTTTGGATGAATTAATGCAAATTTTGCAAAAAGTGATTTCATCTGTCCATGTTCCTTCACTTCCTGGCAGACACTTCCATTCCTTAGTACAATCGCAAATACCCCAGCTGATTCCAAATAGAGGTGATAACGACAACTTCAGTAAAGAAGTGATATTAGGATATGATAAACAATGCAGTGTCAAAACTATTAAGCAACAGTTTTTCTCACCCCAAACTTGGTTGAGAGGCGCAGTGCCTCCCGATGGTGGTTCTATTGAGGAGAGTAATGAGTTTCTCACTACAAAGCCAACACCATGCTGACGAGGCTGGAGGGTATATCAGCCGATAAATGTATGAAGTTATGTCATTAGAAATTCTCCTAATGAAACATTGTAGTGAGACAAAATAATCTGTTCTTGTGCTTTTTTATTATTATACATTGCCATGCTGGAGCTTCCAGTCTATTTTCAATTGTCTTGGATTTGCTGATTATGAAGACCAATGGACTTGCTTTCCTTAATGGAAAAGATTGTCTGTTGATTTGTGTCATAGTATCTAGCCATCAAGCGTGGTGAGCTTTGCATTGATATGCCTCCATCTTTAAATACATTCAATTAAATCACAACATATGTGTGTATATATATATATATATATATATATATATATATATATATATATATATATATATTGGCATTAGGAAGGGCATCCAGCTGTAGAAACACTGCCAGATCTGACTGGCCTGGTGCAGCCTTCGGGCTCCCCAGACTCCAGTTGAACCGTCCAACCCATGCTAGCATGGAAAGCGGACGTTAAATGATGATGATGATGATGATGATGATATATATATATATATACACACACACACACATACACACAGCACTGCATTTATATTACATGTATGTATATGGATGTATATGTGTGTTTGTGTGTATGTATGTATGTATGAAGGTATGTATGTGTGTGTGTGTATGCATATATATATATATATGTGTGTGTGTATATATATCTGTCTGTCTCTTTCTTGATATATATATATATGCATATCTTACATGCATGCATTAAATTCATCAAGAAATATCATTTAGAAGTTAATACATTGAAAGACAAGTAAACAATATGGCAGTGATTGCTTTTGCTGCTTCAATTTTCCATCTTTAAAATTATATTTACTTTAAGTTACATTCATAACAGATTTTCTTCAACCTCCACTGTTACATAAACTACCACACTTACCCTCGCCACCACCTTCACCAACGTTTATACAATTAACCAGAATTAATGCTGTTATCA
The DNA here is from genome assembly GCF_006345805.1 of Octopus sinensis. Lineage (NCBI taxonomy): Eukaryota > Metazoa > Mollusca > Cephalopoda > Octopoda > Octopodidae > Octopus > Octopus sinensis. The sequence continues at coordinate 100,529,576 of NC_043001.1, read as the reverse complement.
CCTTTACCACAGCCATCACCTTCATCAATACCATAATAACAAACTACTAACACTACAACCACAACCACAATCACCACCCAACACCTACTATTTATTGCTGTTGCTATCACAACCATATCCACTATCACCATCACCTTCATTATCTGCCCTACCACTTTCTCCATCGTCATAAGTACCACCAACAGAACCAGCACCATCACCAATCCTAGTCCAAGATGCTCTGTTGCAGTACTGCTCTGGGTACTGCTCACTGTGAAGGCAGTACCCATATTCCTTTTCAGGGTCTTTAAGACAACTGAGAAAGGAAAGAATGTACCCAGAAAATGAAGATCCTTGTCAAAATGTTTCCAATTGAGTTGACTTCCTCTAGAGTCACTCAAGGACCAGCTGATAAAGGTTGCACTAAAGGAGGGGTTATGTCCATCTACCAAAAATGCCATGGCAAGATTTGAACTCAAAATGAAATAAACCAGGTTATATACCACACAGCATCTCATTTGATGCTCTGGACTGGAAGCACTGGAAGCACTCCGTCGGTTACGACGATGAGGGTTCCGGTTGATCCGATCAACGGAACAGCCTGCTCGTGAAATTAACGTGTAAGTGGCTGAGTACTCCACGTACCCTTAACGTAGTTCTCGGGGATATTCAACATGACACAGAGAGTGACAAGGCCGGCCCTTTGAAATACAGGTGCAACAGAAACAGGAAGTAAGAGTGAGAGAAAGTTGTGGTGAAAGAGTACAGCAGGGATCACCACCATCCCCTGCCGGAGCCTCGTGGAGCTTTTAGGTGTTTTCGCTCAATAAATACTCACAACGCCCAGTCTGGGAATCGAAACCGTGATCCTACGACCGCGAGACCACTGCCCTAACCACTGGGCCATTGTGCCTCCACCATTTGATGCTCTACAGACTCAGTCTGTACAGACCTGGATTTTCTTTACTAATTTTGAAAGAATTAAGGACAAAGCTGACCTCAGTGGGATTCCAAATACTGTCAGACATTTTCGTCTCATGTCCTAACAACTGGACCAATTAGCTTACTGTCAGCACTTGAAATGAATTATAGTTATAACTCCATTTCATTGGTTGCACTTTGAATGTCTTTTGTTGATTTTGTCTGCATTTAATTCTTTCTTTTTGTTTATCTCTATATATGTCTGTGTGTCTGAGAGTGTGTATGTATGTGTAATATATGCAGTACATCTGTATGTGTGTATGATGTGTGTATACTTCTGTTATGTAGCCATATCCATTAAAATTTCCATCAGAATCCGATTGAAAGTCCATTCTGCTGAATAGACTGAGATCTTAATACCTATTAGCAGCATGTCTTCCAGAAACTTAAATATTCCATATTAAGCTGAAGATTTCAGTTGAAAATGCCAGGCCACTAGTTATGGTTTTAAAATGTTAGCATTTAAGGAAGTATCACAAGAGTATATGAGGGAATATGTGAATATATATTTGGGGATGTATATATGTGTATATACATATATTCAAGCATGCGTACATACTTAGAGACATACACACATATATACATGCATACATATATACATAAATACTTATGTACATATATGCATACATACATGCGTATGTACATACATATATACATACGTACATACATGCATACACACATACATACATATAAACATATATATGCACACACACAAACATATGTATATACATACATGCATACATGCATATATACATAATTAATCCAAAAAAAAAACAAAGAAAAAAGACAAGAGAAAAACAACAATGTGAGGACGTGGTACATGAGAAGTATTAATAAGACGCTCAAGGAGGGAAAGAAAGGTTGTTTTATGTTTTGAGCAAAGCTCTTCTTCAGCGAGTTAAAGAGGAAGAGTTATGGACAAATTGTAATGACTTGCAAAGTATTAACAGCACCCACTACGCTCTTGGAGTGGTTGGCGTTAGGAAGGGCATCCAGGTGTAGAAACTCTGCCAGATCAGATTGGAGCCTGGTGCAGCCTCCTGGCTTCCCAGATCCCCCGTTGAGCCGTCCAACCCATGCCAGCATGGAAACGGATGTTAAACGATGGTGCTGCTGCTACTGCTGCTGATGATGATGACGACAACATACATGCATACATGGTCAATGGTATCCCTCTAGTGACCGAAGCTACTCTTGCTCATCTCTCAATTACTCTCTTCTCGTTACCTTACCCTACTAAGCTGCTGCTGCTAGGGAAATCAAGGATTGTCAATGTCTCCTGTTACACTGACTTTGGTATAAATCAGGGATTCCACTTGACTTTATTTCACGTTTCCTTCAACATTTCATTTCTCTTCTAATCTTCACCACCTTTGCTCCCTTTACTAGAATATTCTGTCATAAAATGTTTAGGCTATTTATCTCTCTCTCTGTCTCTTTCTCTCTCTCTCTCCCTCTTTCTCTTCTCTCTCTCTCTCTCTTCTCTCTCTCTCTCTTTCTCTCTCTGTCTCTTTCTCTCTGTCTCTGTCTCTTTCTCTCTCTTTCTGTCTCTTTCTCTCTCTCTCTTTCTCTCTCTCTGTCTCACTCTGTCTTTTTCTCTCTTTCTGTCTCTTTCTCCCCCTCTCTCTCTTTCTCCCTCTCTTTTTCTCTGTCTCTCTCTGTCTCTGTCTCTCTGTCTCTGTCTCTGTCTCTCTCTCTCTCTCTGTCTTTGTCTCTGTCTGTCTGTCTGTCTCTGTCTCTCTCTCTCTCTTCTCTCTCTCTTCTTGTATCTGTACATACTTTCTACATCCACATATACTCTGCATGTGTGTGTGTGTGTGCTTCCAAAGAGTTTCCGTCTCTCATATTCTCCTCCCAAGGTGCTGGTCTGGTCAACACTAGGTTATGTTAGAAAAAGACTATTGCACCAAATGGTTCTCACAGGGGTTGAACCAGGAACCCCAGGCTATGAAGTAAACATCTTGGCTACGACTTAATGTCTCTCAGTCTATATGAACATATGTGCAATTGTCTGTGTGTGTGCATACTTCAATCTCTATGCATGCACACATGTATGCGTGTGTATGTGTGTGTGTGTGTTTCCAGGAGCAGTTGTCTTCACCATGAGGCTGTCACTATCAAGTGACAACTCTTATTTTAAACAATCTGTCAGATTATAAATATGTTAATATTGTCACATCTGCACCACATTTGGGAAATGAGTTTCAGAACGGACAACACAGACTGGCAAATTGTAAAGCTGAAGGCAAAGCTTAAAGTCTATATGTATTAATGTGTAAAATGTGTGTGTGTGTGTGTGCGCGGTGTGTATGTGTGCATGTGTGTGCATTTATACACACACACATAAACATGCATTATATGTATACACATACATATGTATATATATATATATATATATATATATATATATATATACATATGTATGTATATATATATATATATATATATATATATATATACATATGTATGTATATATATATATATATATTATATATATATATATATATATATATATATATATTTGGCGTTAGGAAGGGCATCCAGCTGTAGAAACATTGCCAGATTAGACTGGAGCCTGGTGCAGCCTTCTGGCTTCCCAGAACCCTGGTCGAACCGTCCAACCCATGCTAGCATGGAGAACGGACGTTAAACGATGATGATGATGATGATGATATATATATATATATATATACATATATATCAATATATATGCATACACACATACACATACATATAATATGTAATTGTAAGATCCAAGAATCCAGGTGTAGGAAGTTAGTCAGCTTCAAGCAGTCTGTGGTGGGTATAAAAATCAACTTTTGGGACCAATAAAAGTTTATTGACATCAAAGGATGTAGGTTTTTTCTCCATATCAATGAACATATTCGGTTGTTATGAATCATCATCATCATCATCGTTTAATATCCGCTTTCCATGCTAGCATGGGTTGGACGATTTTGACTGAGGGTTGGCGAACCAGATGGCTGCACCAGGCTCCAATCTTGATCTGGCAGAGTTTCTACAGCTAAAATATTCAAATTGAGGGAACAGAGCAGGTAAAATCCAGCCTACATTTGTTTCCTAGCAAGCACAGATCTTCAGAAGTAATAATTACACATTTATCAGAGGTACTCCACAAGCTTCTCATCAAGTAGGAGATACTTCATTAATATAAAAGACCTTCCTTTAATAAAGATATGGTCGGCCTGATGACTTACTGGTGAAGTACCCTCATTGCATAATCAATACTTCCTAGCTAGGAAAAATATATGTGGCATGGATTTTACCCGCTTCATTCCATCAATTTATACACAAACACACACACACACACAAACACAATTAGATAACCATAGTTATGGCCAGTCTATGGGGTTCCCCTGAGTAACCCTATAGACAGGCCATATCTATCTTTATCTAATTACTCTACTGCTCTATAACTTAGAGTGAGCTTCTCTTTTGGATTGTGCTCCTGTTCTTCCCATAACCCTTTGCACCCACCTCCAAACCACCACCGGATAAACCAAACAGCTTGTGCGACACTAACTGCTTGCTGCAAGGTTTTCAGTTTGGGCAACAGCTCAAAAATAAAAACAAAATAACAAAACTAGAAATAAACAGCAGTAACTCCCATGCTGGCCTTCAATATATTTAAGTCTTTCAGCTTTTATATATGGTGTGTGTGTGTATGTTTATCTATCTATCTATCTATCTATCTATCAAGAGCTCAACACACATTTATATCATCGTCACCATTGTCATCAACATATTTTCATATTACATCTGGTTTCTGTTCTGGCATGGGTTGTTCAGGTAATTGCCATCTGAGTTACCTCACATCGGGAGCTACTGCTCTTGAAACAAAGGACCCACACATGTCATTTGGCTTGCTTTCTTCGGCTGAAGGCCTTCCTGATGCCAATCACGTTACAGAGTGTGATAGATGCATTTTCTTATGGCACCAGCACTAGAGGTGTTGACTAATCGTTGATGGGTCAGGACAAGATGGAACTCATAATTCCACAGTGTATCTGCTCATTAGCCAACCACTTAACAGTGGTGTGGGGCAAGGCTAGTATAATATAATGTGAATCTGGAGAAGGAGCAACAAAGACAAACAAAGGCAGAAATGTCTGTTTGGGAATTGGTGTTTAAAGGTGAAAATGTAGGTATAGACTAGAGTGTGTATGTTTGATCAGGTGAGTGATCAGGTGAAGATCTGGAGAGGAAGAAGGGAAATGACAAGGAAAAAACTAGAATGGTGGGAGGATGGCGGGAACAAAAGTATGATGGGAAGAAGAGGAGGAATATGTAGAAGTAGTGGCAGGAGGAGAATGATGTGTAGTGAGAGAAGAGGTCAATGGTAAGGTCAGGAGGGTGATGAAATGAACAATAGCAGAGGTGGACAAAGGTAAAAGTAGGAGATGAAATAAAGGGGAGGATAGGTGATTGGTGGCAGTAGAGGTAGTTTAGAGAGGAGAGAGAGCAAGAGCTGGCTGGTTGCACAGTGTGGGGAAGTTAAAGGCTGAGAGGGATGATTGTAGTTTAATGCAGTCTCCTCTGTATAAATCTGCTGAAAAGTAGAGGAGACTAATGAGGATGATGTGATCAGCTCAGACGGTGGAGAGTTGGCAGATGGAGGGCTATGAGTGAAAAAAAGAAGGGCAAAAAAGGGTAAATGAACAATAGCAGATAGGTGAGGAAATGGGGGAAGGAGTAGCCCCTAAAAATTATCCTTGAGTTTTAGTGTATCTTGCAGTGGGTAAAGCTTTAGTAGCTCAGCTTATTGCCAACCAAAATGGTCCCCTGCCCTTTCCTCTATGAGGTGCAGCATCTTTAGGTTAACTTTCACCACTTTATTCCAAGTCTTCCTTTGTCTCTCCCTTTCACATATTTCACAGACTCAGAGTTCTTGGCACTTCTTTATACAGCAGTCATCCTTTCCATGTATCATATAAACACATCAATGCTGCCTGCTCTTTTTTACGCAACAACTCATTACAATAATATCCTTACTTATTCTTCAAGTAATGGATCTTTTATTCAACACAGCTTTGAAGGTGTGAAGCGAGCAGATGATTTGTTGAGAGGAGAACTGATCACAACAATACAGCTTACAGGGCCAACTTCCTTGGAAGTGCATGAGATCTAAACAAAGGCACAAACAAACCATCATGCATTCATACTTACTTATACAGACGTATCTATATACATATACATACAAGCATATATATATATATATATATATATATATATATAGAGAGAGAGAGAGAGAGAGAGAGAGATACATACATATATACACACACATATACATATATATATATATATACACACATATATATATACATATATACATATATATACATATATACATATATATATTTATATATATATATTATATATATATATACCATATACATATACATATACATACATATATATATATATATATATATACATATATACATATATACATACACATATACATATATATATACACATATATATATGCATATACATATATATATATATATAATATATATATATATATAGGTCTGGCTTGAAAGGTAGGTCTGGCGAGATAGTCGAGATGCTTGAACGGAGACGTGTTGATGTATGTTGTATGCAAGAAATAAGGTGGAGAGGAGGATCTGCTAGGGTCCTCACAGGCAAGGAACACAGGTACAAGATTTTCTGGGCAGGGAACACTGACGGGGTTGGTGGCGTGGGTATACTTATCGCTGAGAAATGGATAGATAGAGTAATTGAGGTAATCAGAGTAAGTGACAGAATACTTAAGATTAGAATAGTGCTTCATAATAGATTAGCAACCATTATATCGGCCTATGCCCCTCAGCCAGGGCTACCTGATGGACAGAAAGACAGTTTCTATGACACCCTACTGCAGACCACCTCATCGACGAACGACAGGGACCTTCTCTTTGTGGCTGGTGATTTCAATGGGCATGTTGGACGACATGCTGGGGGCTTCCATGGCGTACATGGAGGCTACGGTTATGGTTCCCGCAACGAGGAGGGAACCAGGCTGCTGGAGTTCTGCGATGCGAATAGTCTTATGGTCTGCAACACTAACTTCAGGAAACCAACAAGCCACCTGGTCACCTACCGATCGGGCCGGCATACTAGCCAAATCGACTACATCCTTGCCAGAAAAAGGGAAAGATGGCTGCTTATTAAAATGCCAAAACCTTCCCAGGCGAAGAATGCACCCCACAACATAGACTGGTAGTTAGTGACTTTAGGATCAGGACTAAGAGGGCGACTAGAAGACGACCAACATGGAGAAGAAGGGTCTGGAAGCTTAAAGCCCCTGCGAATGGACAGAGATTTAGAGATATGTTACTTGAAGCCTTTGACGAAGTGGAAGGGGGGTATAGCTACACAGGGGGGTAGAAGACAACTGGACGTTTCTGAGGGACAACCTGCTGAAAGCCGCTGACCAGATCTGTGGCTGGTGCAAAGTCCCCTTAAGACCCAAAATAACGTGGTGGTGGAACAATATTGTTGACAGGGCTATTAGACAAAAGAAACAGGCTTGGAAGGCCTGGAAGAACGGTGGTAGCAGGGAAGGGTATCAGACTGCCAGAAGGGAAGCTAGGAGACAGGTCTATCTAGCCAGAGGGGAAGCAGATAAGAGAAAATTTGCCAATGTCCTGCGCCGTGAGGATGAAAGACTTGAGGTATTTCGTGTTGCAAGACAGTGTGTGAGAGAGAATCGTGATGTGGTAGGAGAGAAATGTGTTCGCATGGAGGATGGTTCACTTGCGCTAAATGAGGATGCAAAGAGAGAAGCTTGGAGACGCCACTATGAAAGGTTACTGAATGAGGAAAATGAATGGGATAAAGAGAGTCTGCCGAATGTTGACCCACAGAGGGACCAGCTATCCGAGTTGATAGTTCCGTGGTAGCTAGGGCAATTAGAAGCATGAAGACAGGGAAAGCCCCAGGCCCATCAGGAATTACTGCAGAGATGCTCAAAATATCTGGCAGTGTCGGCTATAACCTAGTCACCCGTATAGTCAACAGGTGATACACGAAGGAGTCATACCCAATGACTGGTGCAGCAGCATACTAGTCAACTGCTACAAAGGTAAAGGTGATGCCCTAGATACAAATAATTACAGAGGTATCAAGCTGTTGGATCAAGTAATGAAGGTTACGGAGAGGGTCATAGCCCAACTAATTAGAGAGAGAGTTAGTTTAGATGAGATGCAGTTTGGGTTCGTGCCAGGGAAAAGTACCACTGATGCTATATTCCTGGTAAGGCAGCTGCAGGAGAAATACCTAGCCAAAGATAAGCCCCTGTACCTGGCTTTCGTTGACATGGAGAAAGCTTTTGATAGGGTCCCCCGATCCCTTATCTGGTGGTCAATGAGGAAACTAGGGATAGATGAATGGCTGGTGAGGACTGTGCAAGCCATGTACAAAGATGCCGTAAGTAAGGTTAGGGTTGGCAACATGTACACAGAAGAATTCAAAGTAGAGGTTGGGGTCCACCAGGGTTCAGTACTCAGCCCCCTCCTATTTATCATAGTACTCCAGGCAATTACGGAGGAATTCAAGACAGGCTGTCCCTGGGAGCTCCTCTATGCTGACGACCTTGCTCTTATTGCTGAGTCACTATCAGAACTGGAGGAGAAGTTCCAGGTGTGGAAGGAGGGTTTAGAATCAAGGGGCCTTAGAGTCAACCTAGCTAAAACCAAAGTACTAATAAGTAGAAAGGTAGACAATCCACAAATATCTTCAGGAAGATGGCCCTGCTCGATCTGTAGAAAAGGTGTGTAGTAGTAGAAACTCTATAAGATGTACCCAGTGTAAGCTATGGACACATAAGAGGTGCAGCAATGTCAAAGGTAGGCTAACTGGGAAGATAGTTTTCTATGTGGCAGATGCTCGGGAGCATTAACCTCCGAAAATCTGCAGAAAACAACTTCCGTCACTTTCCAGGGGGAAAAACTAGAAGTAGTTGATAGCTTCCGTTATCTAGGTGACCAAGTCAGTAGTGGGGGTGGGTGCGCTGAAAGTGTAACTGCTAGAATAAGAATAGCCTGGGCAAAGTTTAGGGAGCTCTTACCTCTGCTGGTGACTAAAGGCCTCTCGCAGAGTAAAAGGCAGACTGTATGATGCGTGTGTACGAACAGCCATGCTACATGGCAGCGAAACATGGGCCGTGACTGCTGAGGACATGCGTAAGCTCGTGAGGAATGAAGCCAGTATGCTCCGATGGATGTGTAATGTCAGTGTACATACTCGACAGAGCGTTAGCACCTTGAGAGAAATGTTGTACCTAAGAAGCATCAGTTGTGGTGTGCAAGAGAGACGATTGCGCTGGTATGGTCATGTGGCGAGAATGGATGAAGATAGGTGTGTGAGAAAGTGCCAATCCCTAGCAGTTGAGGGAACCCGTGGAAGAGGAGGTAGACCCAGGAAAACCTGGGACGAGGTGTGTGAAGCACGACCTTCGAACTTTAGGCCTCACTGAGGAAATGACCAGAGACCGAGACCTTTGGAAAATTGTACGTGAGAAGACCAGGCAGGACAAGTGAGCCCAGCCCACTTATGAATGCCTTTCCTCCCTTGGACACAAAGACCGGTTGAGGCAAGCGAAGTCGATATAGAACCTCATCCAACGACAGACACTCATGCCAACCCCCCATGCTTGCGAAGACATGTTGGGGCAAGCGAAATCGAAATCGAAATCGAAATCGAAACCGAATTGAACCAGCCAGGATCCCTGGCCTGGTGGTACATAAAAAGCACTATCCGACTCGTGGCCGTGGCACGTAAAATACTCCAATGCGACCGTACGACAGGCACCCATGCCAACCCCCTTTGCTTGTGAAGACATGTTGGGGCAAGCGAAATCGAAATCGAATTGAACCAGCCAGGATCCCTGGTCTGGTGGTACGTAAAAAGCACTATCCGACTCGTGGCCGTGGCACGTAAAATACTCCAATGCAACCGTACGACAGGCACCCTTGCCAACCCCCTTTGCTTGTGAAGACATGTTGGGGCAAGCGAAATCGAAATCGAATTGAACCAGCCAGGATCCCTGGTCTGGTGGTACGTAAAAAGCACTATCCGACTCGTGGCCGATGCCAGCACCGCCTCGACTGGCTTCCGTGCCGGTGGCACATAAAATACACCAATCTGACCGTGGCCGTTGCCAGCCCCGCCTGGCACCTGTGCAGGTGGCACGTAAAAAGCACCCACTACACTCACGGAGTGGTTGGCGTTAGGAAGGGCATCCAGCTGTAGAAACATTGCCAAATTAGACTGGAGCCTGGTGCAGCCTTCTGGCTTCCCAGAACCCCGGTCGAACCGTCCAACCCATGCTAGCATGGAGAACGGACGTTAAACGACGATGATGATGATGATATATATATATATATATATATATATATGTGTATATATATATATATATATATATATATATATATATATACACATATACATATACATACATATATATACATACACACACGCACATATATATATGATCAGATAGAAAGGAGATTAACTCCTTGTACAGAACAACAAATTAGCGCTCTAATTAAGAGAGCAACATGAAATATAGAGATTAATAAAAATTTAGCAAATCATAGGAGCCAAAATTCCTTTTGTCAGTGTATTTCTCAACATCAGGATGCATCATGAAATATACAGAATATAGAAATATGTTGATACAATAGAAAACATAAATATACTCGCATGACATCATAGGAAATTTTTTATGTCTGCTAAGCATTTTGCAGTCTATTTAAACACTAAAATTCAGCATTTATTTCATTTTATTCACTTGAAAAGCATGTACTTTCACTTCAAATTTCAAATTTTAAAAATAAAATAAAGATTTTTTTATCTTTCAAATACTCTTAAGTCATCTCTGAAGAATGAAATGTGGATAACTAAGATGGATGGAAATGGTTCGCCCATTTCATACCACATGTTCTTGAAACAGCCGTAAGAATTTGAACTTTCACTGGATTTATCTATGGATTCCTCTTTGTCCATTTCCTTAATGACATCATAGCTTTGGAGTAATTTTCATTGTGAAGATTGTAGCACCTTCTGATATGCAGCTAGTCTCATATGGTAATAATGACACAACCTCTAGATACAAAGATAACTTCAATAAATCAAGTATTTATGTTGTATAGTATTTGATAGACCAGCATTTGTCTATGTTATCTTCAGTTCACATTTGCTTAAATTATATATCTATATCTGTATCTATATCTATCTATCTATCTATCTATCTATCTATCTATCTATCTATCTATCTATCTATCTATCTATTTATCTATCTATCTATCATCTATCTATCTATCTATCTATCTATCTATCTATCTATCTATCTATCTATCTATCTATATATATATATATATATAATATATATATATATATTATATATATATATATAATCGTTGTTGTCATCATCATCACTTAATGTCTGCCATATAAGCAATTATGCAGATAAACAAGTTAGATACATCAAATATATGAAAGATGTTAAATATATTAGTTTGTGTATGAAATACAAAATATGTGTGTGCATGTGTATACATACATACATATATATATATATATATATATTATATATATATATATAATATATATATATATAATATATATATAGTTGCAAAATCAAAAAAAATCAAAAAGTGAAAATTATCAGGTGATGAATTTTTTAGTCTAAATCTATAGATATTTATATTAACAGGTCCAACTAACAGAGAGTACAAACGACAGAGAATTCTGTGTAAGTTGGACTTATTAATATAAATATCTATAGATTTAGACTAAAAAACTGATCACCTGAAAACCTCCATGTTTTGCTTTCTCTTGTTTTACATGTGTAGATATTTTGTAATTCATGCAGAAACTAATAAATTTAATAAATCTTATATATTTGATGTATCTAATTTGTTTATCCACATAATTGACTCTATACCTAGTCAACTTGATCCCTCTCATAACCTTACTTGTGGAATGATCCCCTGTAAAGATATTACAGTCTAATTTTGAATCTTTTGAGTACTACTAAATGTCTTCTATACAGAGAATCTCTGGATCTCTTCTGTGAATTATATGTGTGTGTGTGTGCACGTTGGTGTGTGTGTGTGTGTGTGTGTGTGTGTTGAGGCACAATGGCCCAGTGGTTATGGCAGCAGGCTCATGGTCATAGGATCGCAGTTTCGATTCCCAGACCAGGTGTTGTGAGTGTTTATTGAGTGAAAAGACCTAAAGTTCCATGAAGCTCCAGCAGGGGGTGGTGACAAACACTGCTGTACTCTTTTTCCACAACTTTCTCTCAATCTTTATTCTGTTGACCTGCTCACTTAGCCAGCAGGGTGGCGTCATTTAAAGGCTAAAACAATGCGAAGTGCATTGTGACCAGCGATGTGTAGCAACATCTGAATAGCCTGGTCGATCACATGATCACGTGATATATATATATATATAATATATATATATATATATATATATATGTATTTATAAGGTAGAAAATACTTTAGTGGGGAAACACACGTGCTAGATATAAATAGAGATATATAAAAGATGAAAAAACACAGAACATTTGTTTTACAGAATTTAGGAGTATATTAGAGCCATGATAATAAAGAGATTATATAATTTTGTACAAAATACGGTTTTGTTCTCCCAAGATAATTGAACCATGTCGGAAGAACAAGACCTTATTTTGTACAAAATTATATAATATCTTTATTATTGTGGCTCTAATATACTCTTAAATCCTGTAAAACAAACGTTCTGTGTTTTTTCCTCTTTTCTCTCTCTCTCCTTTCCTCCCTCCCCCTCTCTCTCTCTCTATATATATATATATATCAACATCATTATCTTTTAACATTTGCTTTATAGTGCTGAAATGGGTTTGACCGGAGCTGGACCCCTGAAGAGCTGCTTAGGCTCCCTTGTTTGCTTTGGCATATTTTAATATGCTTTGGCATGGTCTACACAGCTGGATGTCCTTACTAACACCAACCACTTTACAGAGTGGCACTGGGTGCTTTTCACGTGGCACCAGCGTGGGTTCTTTTATGTGGCCCCAGCATAGGTGCTTGTTCCATGGCCCCAGCACCCCACGGGTCCGCGAGGTTAACATTGCTCAGATGAAGTGGGATGTAAGGGACAATCTTGTGTTTTTAAGGACAACCATGCTTTTACTTAGCTTGACAGGTCTTCTCAAGCACACCAAACGGTCAGGGTATGGGTGTGTATATATGTATATATAACTCCACAAGTTTTCTTATTCTCTCCCTGTTTATTTCCTCGTGTACCTTTCTGTTGAAGAGCATAGGCTCAAAACGTAAAAGACTTTCTCACTTTCCCAAGCATCAAGCTAATACACCTGTTTGTTGTTTATACACCTGTCTTTGTCTTTTGTTTTTCTGTAAATTTCAGTTATATATATATATATATATGTATATATATGTATGCATGTATGTATGTGTATATATGTGTGTGTGTTTATATATATTTATATATATATATATATATATATATATATAGTTCTGTGGTAAATATGTATATATATATATATACCACAGAACTTCTCCTTGGGCATTCAGTCTGCTAGAAATAGCAGCCACAGTTCCCTTATAGCATTAAGCTTCATCTTTAAAAAGAGAAGAACGAGTTTGAAAAAAATGAGATGTAAGGGTCATGGCTGGAATGCTTTTAAGCGAAGGTCTGTGAAACAAGAGCTGTCTTGAGGCTAAACAATAGCAACAGCAACAACAAGCACACCAACACAAACACATACCAGACATGAGTCAGGCGTAAAGAAAAGCTCCACCTCAATACAGCATCACAAGAAACCCTGAAGAAATTTGAAAGATTATAAATAAAGTGAAGAATGAAAAATAGCATTTGAAGAATACATACTGACAAATCCAGTTATATATTTATCAACACCAGATACTTAAATCTTTTATAAATCCGATGAATACCCAAGAGGGTGGAAGGAGAAAGAGAGGGAGAATCTATGCTGTATTTTTTTTTTATTTATATTCTGGCTTGTTTACAAAATCTTAATTGAAATCTGCAAATTTTGTTTTTAAATCAGAAAAAATTTTTTGAAAAACTTGCAAAAGTTGTATTGATGACCTTGCCAGGTGCAAGTTAATCCAGCATCTGCTTGAGGAGGCTATTCAGATATCTCATGTTGATAACTCATCTGTCTCTCTATAGAAACTTAATGAGACATACTGTACATATTTTAAAGGTTTTAAAAGCCTGTCAGAACAACAAAATCAACAACAACAAAACTAAGAATAACATAACCATTTTTGGATGATTAAAACCAATTGATAAAAAAACAGTTTTCTTTTATTCTTAATACATTTTTCCCCTTAGATTCCGTTTTATAAAGGCCATTAGAAGAACCTGAGATCCTTGATATCTCAACAGAATTATTCCATTGAATGTGAGTTTTCACTAATTCCCTGTAGTAATGGTAATAATCAGATATACAGAACGTCAGGACAGAATTAATTCTGAATGTTTTATGCAACAGCAAAGCATTTCTAATGGAACAGTCTCGGTGTTGAATATCAACATAGTTCAAAAATATTTTCAAACATGGAAAAATTTTTATATGTAAATCTTTCTATATCTATATCACTGTATCTGTGTTATGTACACACACACACACACACCACACACACACACACACACACACACACACACAAACATACACAAATACATGTATATTTATGACTGTGTGGTAAGAAGTTTGCTTCCAAACCACACGGTTGTGAGTTCAGTCCCATTGCAAGGCACCTTGGACAAGTGTCTTCTATGATAACCACAGGCCAACCAAAACCTTGTGAGAGAATTTGGTAGACAGAAACTGAAAGAATCCCATTTTATATGTGTGTGTATATATATATTACGGAGATGTACTTGCATAGCAAGTGACCTGATCTGATATCGTGTGCTGGAACAGAAACAATTGCAACATGAAAAGTATTTATAAGACATTTAAGAACTGTTAGATTCACTTCAACATTTAAATTTAATTTGTCAAAATATTTTCGTTGCTTTGACAAAATTCCGTGCTGCAGCACAGAGATGCAGCATGGAATTTTGTCAATGAGCAGGTCGCGGTCTCAAAGCAACGAAATTATTTTGACAAATTAAATTTAAATGTTGAAGTGAATCTAACGGTTCTTAAATGGCTTATAAACACCTTCCACACTGCAATTGTTTATATATATAAACCCAACATAAAGTCAGATAAGAGAAAAAATCTATCAGAAAGGAACTCTATCTCTCTTAAAAAAATATCTTTTGATAAGCATAACAAATGCGCAACCGGTAAAAAGAACTTTCACCTAATTAAATACACTCTCTCTTACTTAAATTATTTTGTCAGCATTTTCTTCATTTCCTTTTTATATATATATATATAATATATATATATATATATTCTGTTGTGTCTGGGGAGAGTCATTCTCTTTTAGTGCCTTATTATTTAACACACTCACCGGTAAAATTTCCACTTATTTCTTATTTTAATTTTCTAAAATTTTCGTTGCATCTTGCAACCTTTTCAATAGTCTTGATTCTGTCCATTATTTACACTGCGTTCCCTTTTGTTTGTTTGTGCGCATGTGTGTGGGTCAGTGTGTGTACATGTGCCTATACATGCATGTATGTATGTGTGTATGTATGTGTGTGTTTGCATGTGTATGTATGTATATATGTGTGTGTATGCATATGTATGTGTGTGCATCTGTATGTATGTATCCTGCATATTTATGTGCTCGCCTGTCCGTGTTTGTGTATTTTCTATGTATGTGTGTGTGAGCATGTGTTTGTATATGTATGCACCTCTGTCTCCTTGTGTGTGCATATCTGTGTGTGTGTGTGTGTGTTATGTAACTAAGTACCATGTTTGTATGTATGGATATGCATCTTTATATGTGTGGATCCGTGTCTCCATATGTGTCTGTTCTTGTAACCTATGTACCTATCCGTCTGTATGTTGATCTGTTTATTTACATATCTAAATGCTTACATACAGAAAAAAAATATTAAAAAATAATTAAAAATATAAAAATATAACAAAAACAAAAAAACAAAAAATTAAGAATGATTTTTAAAAAAATGGCATACACACACACTCACACCCACATACATACATTCATCTACCTAACAGTCCACTAACTATTCTACTATACCTGTGTAAACTGTGGGTATGGAGGTATGGTATTTATTGTGTGTATTTCCTATTAAATTTCATCAATTTAAATGCAGAGCAATCCTCATCTGCATAAAGTCATAGAATTTAATTAAATTAAAACAGATGGACACATACTAATAATAATAATAATAATAATTGTGTACAGTGCTCAGGTGCACTACAACTCATCTAAAGTGTATATATAATCAGGTGTAGTTTCGGCGGATTTCGGAAAGCATGAGGGCCTTAAAAGATGCAGTGTCATGGCAGTCAACAACTGACGCAGGCAGTTTATTCCATGCTTCAGCAACTCTGAGCGTGAAAAAATGTTTCCGAAAGTCATGAGAGCTGTATTGTTTTCTGACTTTGTAGGCATGTCCACGTGTGTTAGACACATGGAGATCAAAAAGGTGTTCAGTGTTGTTGTTGGTGAGGTGGTTGATAACTTTGTGGGTGTTTACCAAGTCCATCGCCAGACGCCGGAGCTTCAGTGAATCCATGCCCAGGGAAACAAGGCGCTCAGAATATGGTAGGTGTCTGATGGAGGGTATGCGTTTGGTTGCACGTCTCTGGACAGATTCCAGGAGGTCAATGTTCTGTGCAAGATAGGGGTTCCAAACTGATGATGCAAATTCCAAGTGTGGTCGTACCATAGCTGTATACAGTTTTAAATAGATGGCTGGAGAGCGGCTAACAAAAGACCTGCTGAGTGATGCCAAGACACCCTCGGCCTTCCTGACAATCTTAGAGATATGCTTTGTCCAACGCAAATCACTGCTGACAGTGATGCCTAGGTCACGCTCGCAAGAGGATTTCTTGATATCAGTGTTGTGGAGGGAGTATGTGAACGCAGGGTTTTTTCTCCCAAAATGCATGGTGGTACACTTGTCCACAGCCAGTTTCAGTTGCCAGTCTGTGATCCATTGCTGCATTGTGTCTAGGTCTGATTGCAGGAAAGAGTTGTAGACATCAGGATCTGTCCTCTTGATTTCAAGGTACAGCTTGATGTCGTCTGCATATTTCAATACTGTGGCATTCTTTAAATTGGCATCTATGTCGTTAATGTATGCCACAAACAAGAGGGGACCAAGGACAGATCCCTGTGATACACCCGATGACATCTCATATGGTGTAGAGTGCTGTCCTAGAACTGTGACAACCTCCTTTCGGCTGAGGATGAAGGATTTCAACCAGTTAAAAAGGTCATCCCCCACACCCATTGCAGAGAGTTTCACCATAAGCCTTTTGTGTGGCACAGAGTTGAAAGCCTTAGCAAAGTCAAGGTAGACAACATCCACCCATGAGCCACTGTCAGTAATCTGAGTAATGTCCTCAAGGAACTCGACAAGCTGGTCACTGCAGCTGGAGTTAGGGACAAATCCATATTGTGAGGGTCGGATGAGACTGTGAGAGCTCCAGAAGTTCCAGAGTGTTTCTCTGACACACGATTCCATCAGTTTTGCAATACAGCTAGTGAGACTGACTGGGCGATAGTTGACAGGTGATGTGCGGTCGCCCTTTTTGAACAGAGGAATGACACTGGCAGTTTTCCACTGCTCCGGAGTAGCACCATTGTTGAGACAGTACTGGAAGAAAATAGAAAGCTGGTGTAAAAGGAAGTGCCTGCCACGTTTGAGAAGCAGGTATGTAACTCCATCGAGACCAGGGGAGGCATAGTTGCGCTTATTTTGAAGGTGACGTCGCAGCATTGCAGGTGTAAATTCCATAGTTGTTATGGAGTTTGCTGTTAGTGATGGTGAAGATGGTACATCTTGACTTTCAACAGTGAATATGTTTGCATAGCACTCGGCAATGAGTTCTGCGCATTCCTTGGGGTCGTCAGTGATCTGGTTTGTGTGAGGGTTGCGAAGAGGGCCCACTGGAGAGTGAGGTCTCTGCTTTGAGTGCACATATTTCCAGAAAACCTTACTGTCAGGATTGGCTGCTATGCACTGTTCAAATTCAAGCACTGCTTTTTTTGTTACTTGCTTGAGATGGTTGGAGGATTTATTCCGCTTCTTCCTGTTGGTGTCTGATTTATGCAACCTGTATTCCTGTTCAGCAGTCCGACGTTCCCTCCTGGCAAGTCAGACCGCTGAAGTTTCCCAAATTGCCCTTTTGGGGCGGTTCTTCTTTTTTTGTTTACGTGGCACTGATGCTGCACATGCTGCCCATATTGAGTCCAGGATACTCTGGAGTATAGTATTCACATCTCCAGAGTTGTAGAATTCACGCCAGTTTGGGTGCTGTAGTTCAGTGTGGTACAGGTTCCAATCTGCTCTCTTCCAATCGAAGGAAGCAGATTGGAGATGGTTCAGGTTTTTGTTGCCCGCAAGAGCCAGATTGGCGATGATCATAGCATGATCAGAGTCACCTAGAGGTTCCTCCGTAGTGCAATTGATAACCGCTTCAGGAGTTGTGGTGAAGAGCAGGTCCAAGGTGTTGTTGCCTCTTGTTGGAGAGGTGACTACTTGTGACCAGTTTGAGTCCAGCACAAGCTCAACAAAATCGTTTGCACTCTGTGGCCAATGGAAGGTCTCCCAATCGATCTCAGGATGATTGAAATCGCCTGCAATAAACACATAAGTGGCTGTTTTCCTGGCAGCAGCTCGGAGGACATTGCAAAGCTGTGTGTCCCGATGGTAACTTGGGGGACGATGTGCCCATCTGTTTTAATTTAATTCCATGTCTTTATGCAGCTGAGGAATTTTTGATTTATATATATATATGTATATATCTGTATACATAGGACTATGTTACTACTTTTTTAACCCAGGAAAATCATGTGTATATATATATATAATATATATATATATATATATAATATATATATATATATATACATGCATACATGTGCATGCTTGTGCATAGGTGTATGTGTGTTGAGGCATGTTGTACACATGTATATATATAGGAAGGTACCAAAATTAATGGAACATTTGTAGACCACCAAACTGAATGCAAGGCAAACAGGATGTCAACCAACATTTGAAGCAGACTGTTAAACTCTGAGCAGGAGCTCTCTCTTCGACCCTTCTTCCCCATCTGAGAATTATGCAAGGACTGGGAGATGAAGCTTGGAGAAATAAAATGTTTGGAAGTTAGAGCTGCAACTTAATGTGTTAAATATCTGCACTTCTAAACGGCTGACTTTTTGTTCATTCTATAGAATTACTGTGAGCATAATTACACTTTCTGATGCACCACTGACTTCTATCTATCTATCTATCTATCTATCTATCTATCTATCTATCTATCTATCTGTCTGTCTATCTTCACACACACACACACACACATGCACGCGCATGTGAGTACACATGCACACACATATATACATATATACGTGTATTAATACACACACAAACATATGCTCCTACACTTTAATATATTCCTGAAATTTAATCTAATTTTCAGCTTAAATATTTATTCAAAACTGCTATCAATAAATTATGAGATTCTTAGACTTAAATAGCAATCCTTTTTTTTTTAACTTCACATGAAATAAATATTGTTTCTTTCAAGAAGAATCCGACCATTTTCATGTGGGGGAAAAACATGTTTTAGTAAACAAACAATTTCTCTCTGAATATTGTGTTTTTATAATTTAACTTTAAAAGTTTTTTTATCAATTTTACAAACTTTGTGTGAAAAGTATCCTAACAGATGTGCCTCTACAACGAATTGCAAGCCAAAAATATCGCAAAGAAATATAAACTTGAAATATATCATCAAATTATTAATCTCAGATGCTGCAAAACTATCAAAAATATTCAAAGAATTATGGATTATTAATGTGCTCATGTATGAGGTAAAGATATCAGGAATTAGAGAGCAGAAATAGTGAGGTATATAGATTTCAAATCATTTTGAAATTAGGATATCAGAGGCTCAAAAGAAAGAGATTAGAAATCAACAAGTTATGGATCGTTAACATTTTTTCTCTAAAGATGTATTCCAAATGCCTTTAAATTATATGGATTTCAAAATATCAGAAACTAGTTTTGAGAGTTAAAAAAATATCAAAAAATGTTTGGATTGAGCCTGATGACGACCAGAAGAATAGAAATGGCAAACCAGTGACATAAGCAATTATTTTAAGAAACTCTTTTACTGTAACCTGGAACAAAGTCATCATCATCATCATCATCATCATCTTTATCGTCGTCGACGTTGATGTTTAACGTCTGCTTTCCATGCTGGCATGGGTTAGACACTTTGACAGAGGGCTGGCGAGCCAGGAGGCTGCACCAGGCTCCAATCCGATCTGGCAATATTTCTACAACTTCATGCCCTTCCTAATGCCAACCACTCTGATAGTGTTGTGAGTGCTTTTTATGTGCCACTGACACGAGGGCCAGTCAGGTGGTACTAGCACCAGCCACGCTTGAATGGTGCTTTTTACGTGTCACTGGCACGATGATGCTTATGAAAATATATTCAGCAAGTATGAATTCCTCTTCCTAGAATTATAATAAAATAAGAATTCACAGACTTTAGATATAAAAATCTAGGAATGAGAATAACATTGACTACAGGGTTTTTGATATGACAACTCCTTAAGAAGTGATTCCTTGATATTGTTTTTTTTTTTTAGAGAAAGACTTCTATTTACTGTCATGGTTGGAATCACTTTTAGTTGAGAGAGTCAATGCTTTGCTTTTCATTAGCTTTAAAACTGCTTTAGTCAGGGCCTGCCTTAAGCTGATTGGACCAATTGTTCACAGTTGGGCCCTGCACCTCTTAAGGCAGGCCCTGGCTTTAGTTGTATGAACTGGATGCAGTGCTGTACTGAAAAGACAATGCTATTGAAAGAAATTCTATTCTTTATATGATTAATTGAAATCCATTTTATATTATTGAGTAAATTAAAGGGCCACTTGTACAAGGTGGATGTTACTGATCTAATAAGATACAAAGTGATTGAATTAGAAACGAGGAAGTAAAGTGGTAAGAAGTGTCATTGGAAAAAGGGCTGGGGGAAAATAAGTGAGATAAAAGCAAAAAATATGTGGAATAAAAACAAAAAATAAGTAGAATAAAAACAAAAAATAAGTGAAATAAAAAGGAAGAATAAGTAGAATAAAAGCAAAGAATAGTGGAATTAAAACAAAACAAAGCATCAAATAAGTGGAAGAACATTGGTAATTGTGCAAAAATAATGTCAATACATATATTAGAAGGAAAATAGTTTATTTTAAAGTACAGCATAAGGAAAATGTTTAATCAGAAAGTACAGTACAACTAACAATAAAGAGATGGTGGGAAGTTACAGATCAGATGTTAACTAAACTAATGGCAATATTTAACTGGTATAATCTTTGAAAATCTTATGAAGTTAGTCCATTGTGTGTGTGATTGTGTGACTCAGTGTGTGTGTATGTGTGTGTGACTGTGTGTGTGCATGTGTGTGACAGAGAAAAAGAGATAATGAAGATTAGCAGACATGGATGTCAAACAGCATCTGTAAGTCTTCACTACAAATTACTAAGGTTTAGAAACAATCTATTTTGTATCTGTAATGTAAAGAAAATATTTCCATGCTGTCTATCAAAATAGATCCATTATTATCACAAGTTTGGCCATGCTTTACAGTTAGAAAATGTCTTACATGCTATCACTGACAGCAACCTCGGGGTATTATGGTGACCTTGCTACATTACAAAGAAGAATTGTGGAAGGCTATGATCCATTTTCTACAATGTAATTGATTGAAAAGCAATCTCCAACCATGTTTGCTTCTTCCCTTCTTCTTTCTTCATGATTTTCTTATTATCCTAATTCTTTAGATTTTGTTCAAAGTAAAGGAATGAGAAATCAGAATGTGGTTCAGTATATCTAATAACAAACATATCATTTTTCCAATGGACATGCACAGAGTTCTTAGGTTTCTGTCTTCAGGCAGAAAGGACATGTATGCATTTTCCTTAGAAATGCCTTAGAAATGGTATTTTCTGGTGTTCTTTGGTGTTCATTCAACTAGAAAATGTCTCTGCTTAGCAGCAAATATCAGTTTCATGCAGCCTGTTTAATCAGTTTAGTTGCTTTCTAACATTTTCTTCTCTTGTGAATCCGAAAATTTTTATGAAAACTTACTAAAGAAAATATGAAATGATAAAAGCTGAGAAAAACTTTGTACAATAAAAGTTGTTTAAGAAATAGGAACAGAAAACTTCATCTTGGTAAGGTAGAAAATAAACAAGTGACATAACAAACAGAATCATAAGAGGAAAGCACAACCAAGAATCATTTGGGTTTTTTTTTTCCTCCTGGATCTACAAATAGAACATAACAGTAGAGAAAAGCAATGGAAAACAACAAAACTTCTCAACATTATTTGTTTAAATTTGATAAAACATTGTCTTTTTTCTCTCAAATATTCTAACACATATACAGTTTTTTCTATTCCTTTTTTTTTTTTCTTTTTTGCAATGTTCAACTAATTACAAAATATTATCCTTCAAATACTTCTTACCAAAACCAGAAGTTTAGCAAAAATCATGGTGTAATCACCAATTTTAATGTCACTTGTTCTTTCTGAATTCACTTTGCAGTTTATTATGCAACGGGAATATGGTAAGATCTGAGCTTTTCACACAAATTCATTAAACTTGCAGTAAAAAGTATTTTAGCAGCTGTAAAGCGATTAGCAAGTAAATGTAATAAATTGTGGTAAATGATTGCTTTCTCACTGTTTAGATAAAACATTGATGGGTGAATTTTAAATCTAATCCTCTATGAGATTAAAACATGTTGTTTACTGTGAGATTATACAGAGAAGGTATCAAGACTGTCCTTGAGAAGAAATACTAAATACTTTTACTGGTTCCAGTGTTCTCACTCATCATCCTCATCATTTAACATCCACTTTTCTAAGCTTTCATGGAATTCATTAAGGCAGATATTTTAAGGTCGGATGCCTTTCCTGTCACTAACTCTTACCTGTTTTCCAGGTAAGAGTCAGGTAATACTTCCCCATGATCAGACATGTTTCTCATGGAAGGCCAAAAAGAAGCAACATCACTTACAAACTTGTTTACAATCATCACACAATGTCAGGATATGGGTACACTCAAACACACACACGCACACACACACACACATATGCACAAACACACACAAACACAGATATGTGAGGTGTATTCCAGAAGTTTTGAGCTTCCTTTAAGAAGAGGCTGTTATAACTGTGTCCTAGATTATCGTAATTGTAGTATATCATTATCATTCGTCTAAATAAGCTGACCTGCCAATCTTTGTTATTCCAGATTGAAGGAGATACCTGTAACAGCACTTTGGAACCCCCCCCACCCCAACTAAACACTGCTTGTCACAACTGACTAGTTTGTAGAATGCAGTCGGGACATGAAGAGCACCATCCGAACATAACTGATGCCAGCGCCGCTTTGACTGGCTTCCGTGCTGGTGGCACATGAAAAGCACCATCTGACCGTAGTCGATGCCAGCTCCTCTGGCCCCTGTGCTGGTGGCACGTAAAAAGCGCCCACTACACTCACTGAGTGGTTGGCGTTAGGAAGGGCATCCAGCTGTAGAAACTCTGCCAGATCAGATTGGAGCCTGGTACAGCCTCCTGGTTTCCCAGACCCCAGTCGAATCGTCCAACTCATGCCAGCATGGAAAACAGACGTTAAATGATGATGATGTCTTATAAATAAAGAAGAGACTGTGCAATGCAGTCCCTGTTGTACAAAAAGATGCGATGATCTCTTTTTTGGCCAGAACTGACGTGCATCTCAACAACAACAACAGCAGCAGCAACTCTGTCAGCAGCACAGGATGCTATGACCACCAAATAACACAGCAGTGATGTGAACTCACATACTCACTGATGCCTTCATCACAATTCTTAATCCTGTCTGTACAGACTTCAACTACACAGCCGTTAGTAGTCTCAACAACCAACTAATCAGATTTGGATGTTGCCATCTGCGTTCCACAATGCTTTCTTTGATAATTTGTTTTTATTCTATTTTAATTTGTTTTTGTAATATGCTGAAGATTAGTGAAATTCACGAATCATCTTTTCTTTGTTTTACTTAATCCAAATAAAGGAAAAATGAAAATGAAATATGAAACATTCACTGTCTCGGCATTGAAGGAAATCTTTTCTCAGTCTTATTGAGTTACAGACATTTTTATCTTTTCCAATAGTTTTGGATCTCAGGTGTAAGTATCAATGAAGTTCAAACAAACAAGGCCATCCCAGCCGCAGCAGCAGCTCATCTGATCATCTGTACATTTTATTAAGAGCTTTATCCTCTTATACTTTCTTAACGATGTCATTAGTGACATTTGGGGAAGAAGCAGTCTCAGC
>NC_043001.1:100492558-100502558 GCF_006345805.1 Octopus sinensis | reverse complement strand
AGTAGAAGTATCATTCTCTTTATAGTATTAACAAATGTCAGATGAGTTTCTAGAAGAATTTAATAGACTCTCTCTCTCTCTCTCTCTCTTCTTCTCTCTCTCTCTCTCTCTCTCTTTGATTTTTTGATTTCCAGTTGTTTGATGAATGAAGTCACCCTAATCACTGGATTATAGCAAAAGAGGGCATTCCATAGAGATTTAAACCTCTAACAATCCTCACGTCCAATCAATGTGCCTCAGAATGTCACAATGTTTGACCTTCAAATTTACTAATCGAACTTGAAGGTGCTGAGCCGGCAGAAGTGTTAGCATGCCTGGTAAAAATGTTTAGTGGCATTTTATTTTTGTCCATCTTTACATTCTGAGTTCAAATTCAGTTGAGGTCAACTTTGCCTGTTTTTCTTTTGAAGGTGATAAAATAAGTACCTGAGGACGGGACATCGATGTAATCAACATACTCTCCTCTAAAATTACTGTTTTTTTGCCAAAATTTGAAAACAAATTTACATATAGAGTTC
This sequence comes from Octopus sinensis, assembly GCF_006345805.1. NCBI lineage: Eukaryota > Metazoa > Mollusca > Cephalopoda > Octopoda > Octopodidae > Octopus > Octopus sinensis. Next base: position 100,502,040 of record NC_043001.1, on the reverse strand, counting down.
ATCTGATGGATGTCTACTCAATTTCATTCGTAAGACTATAGTTTGGTTGAAATCATAGCAGAAAACTCATGTCAAAGGAGTCAACCCAGAGATCAGTGATTTTTAAGTGAACCTTTTAATCACACAGATATGGGTCCTTAGCTTCAACTTTGAAACAATAAGGGTTTCTGATTTCAGAGTCATTGTTGTCTAGCAAGTTACTTGATCTGAGATTGTGTGTTGAAACTGAAGCAATTACATCATATGTCATTTTAGTTGCTTAATAACAAACAAAGCTGTTTCAATAAACTTCAGATTTATTTGAGGAAATCTCAAACCTTTTGTCACACAGCTGTGACCTGGTCACTGACATAGCTTTATTGCAACTCTGAGACAGGCAAAAATTGGTAAAATTCCTTGGGTTGATATTTGCTACTTTATATCAACCTCACAACCTGACTTCTACTTTAATCTCTCCAACTCCTGAAGGGATAAGATGAAGTTTTCTTTGGCAGGGTTTTATCTCATAATATAAAACCACCTTACTTAATATTGCAAAGCATTCTGCCAGATGCTTTAGCAATTCTTTCTCAAACACTAGAAACATTTATTCTTCAACCGAATCTCCATAGTATTATGCATTTAAAACTACATCACAAAAGCCATGGGTACATATATCGTTAATAGACAAAGATAAGGTATTTAACCCTTTAGCATCTAGATTCCTCTGTCAAATGTGATCCTTATTTATTCACATAGTTTCGAATTAATCATGTATTATCTCATAGTTTCAAGACTTCAATGGTATGATTCTTTATTTTCAGAATGACATTGTAGGATAGGTGTGAGAGGCCAGATCTGGTAGGTTTGAGCATAAAACGGCTCAGATATTTTGCTCTCATTTGGGCAGTTTAAATGCTAAACAGTTCCACATTAACCAAAGTGTTGTCCTTGTTGTTTAGCCTTGGGTACAACTATGATCAAACATATTTAAGCCATGAATATCTTGTTTTGTTTACTTCTTTTTGTTGTTGTTTTAGTTGGGGTTTTTTTTTGGCCTAGCAATGATTATTTTGTCCAATACATCATTCCTTTCTAAAGATGGTGTGATCAGAAAGAGATTTGCCAGGTCGTTCTTAGTAAGTTAGAAACTCCATCATTGGCTCATTAAATTACTCATTATTTGAGGTTGGTGAAAAGTAATCAATTATGTAAAAACAAAATGATCAAAGCACCATAACTAATAGTAAATTCACGACAGCATTAAGCCATAAAAATTCTACAAAGGTAGCTTCACCAATAAATATTGTTTTGTGGTTGAGTCTGTTTATCAAGATTTGATCTGTGATTGCATTTTGAAACCGAAGTAAGTTATGACAGCCTCTTAAAAACGTATTTTATAATAATAATAATGACACACCATTAAATCTCAAAATGTCTACTTACAGGCACTGACTCAGAAATGAAATTTACTGAGTGAGTGGAAACCGAGGCCCCAAAATTTTTAGAAATAAACTCATGTTTTATTTATTTATTTATTTATTTATGTTCTTTTTTCTTTGAGAAGAAACCTAATTCAAGGTACTTTTTACTGATCACCTTTTTTACTTACGCTTGCTAAACCTGAGAAAAGTAAGCAGGGGTGAACATTTTTATTTTGTATGCCACAAAAATTTTAGGGAATGTAAGTGCACCCCCAGCACCCCCTGTTTTTGGGTCCATGCATATAGGTGCAGGTATGGCTGCACCATTAAGAAGTTTGCTTCCCAATCACATGGTTTCAGGTTCAGTCTCAATATGTGGCACCTCGGGTGTCTTCTACTGTACCCTCAGGCTGACCAAAGCCTTGTGAGTGGATTTCATAGATGAAAACAGAAAGACACCTGTCATAAATACATAAATGTATGTGTGTGTGTGTTTGTCATTCATCAATGCTTAACAACCATTGTTGGTGTGTTTACATCCCCATAATTTAGTGGTTCAACAAAATAAACTGATAGAATAAGTAACCGACTTAAAGAAAAGATAAGTACTGAGGTCGATTCACATGATTAAAAAATGCTTCAAGGCAGTGCTCCTGTATGGCCACATTCTTATGACTGAAACAAGTAAAAAATAGAAGACGCTATTAAACCTAAAAAATTGTTACCATGTATCTATAACCTGGTTGTCACTAAACAATTCTAACATATCTGAAAATATTATTTTATGGAAGATAAAACCATCAAAGATTAGAATGATTAACAAGTTTGTCTGAGTCTGAAAAGAAAGCCAAAACGCTAACGACATATTCTATTACTGTTGTATTATTTGAGGTCACTGAGGATGTTATTCTTGATAAAAGGTGATTAAAAGAAGTAAATGTTTTCTTATCGCCTCTCCCAGAATCCCAAGGAAATTACTTTAGCTTACAAATCACAAATTCATTTTAACAACTGTTGATATTTACTGAGCATATCTAAGGTCACCCAATGGTTGGATCAGTGATAATTAAGTAATACTACCCAAGACAAATTACTGTCCTCTTGACAAGCTTAAACTGTCGTCTCTCTGAACAATAAGCAAGCAGCTAATCAACCTGGCCATCTGCAAGTTGCAGTATTAAAGCAACTGTTACTTTAAAATAAAGAAAACTGATAGATAACAAAGGCAAAGAGGTATCATAGCCAGCTTCTCTAGCATTGTGCTTGATCTTCTATAATAATCGCTGACAAACAAGCAGATAAGTGGCACATTTCTTCTACAATCTTTCTTGCTCATATAACTACAATTCTCTGGTTGAGGGAAATACTTCAGGGAAGTAATCTGCCCATGAAATACAAATATAACAGTGCCTTGCACATATGTAATGTTGTGAGAGGAAACACTTCAATCAGCTGAGATTATTCAAGCAACAGGTGGATAGAAATTCTTTCTAATTGAGTTTAAAACAATCAAGCAGTTGAATATTCCTCATTAATGATGTCTAATTAAAGCAGAACAAGTCTTTTGGTATTATCACTTAGCCACAAAATTCCAAATCCATTCTGATTTGGATTATCTGTATCATCCAGAGACTAATTCTATTAGAATTTGTTGTTTTCAAACATTTAAACTTCTTAGAGGGAAATACATATACAAGCGTACACACACACATATACATGCATACACACTCACATATACATATATACATACAGACACGGAAATGGGTGTAGCCACATAAACAAACATGTGTGCATGCAAATACAAACACACACACACACACACACATATATGCATACCCATTTATCTTACCAGTAACTATCAATTCCCTCAACTCCCCTCTCCCCACCAACATATGATCAAGTATGGGCAACCAAAGGTCCCTACTCCCTACCCTTACAAACACCAGTCCACTCTGTGGTTTTATCAGTTGCTTTAACTACCTACCTTCTCCAACTTCCCTCCTCCTCCTCCTCCTCCTCTGGAATGTACCACTAGGGTGTTTCAGTTTAGTTGCTGCTTGTCTCATATTTAGAGACAGGTTAGTGACTAAACATGTCTCGACTCAATATATATACCCTATTACTCTTTCATTTTTCTCTCTTATTCTTCTACCTCCCCTTCTCCCTCTCCTGTTTTTTTCCTCTCTTATCCTATCTCCAATTTTTCCTCTCTCTGTCTGTCACTTGCTCTCTCCTTCACTCTTCCTCCTTTGTTCACGTAACTCCCACGTGACCATCGGTCATCTTTCTTCTCCTAACTTGTGTTTCTTTCTCTCCATTGTAGCTAGATCAAGGAAGACATGTTCCTGTCTGTCTCCTGTCCAAGCTTGATTTACACGTTCACCACCACAACCTCGTTTAGGCTTACCAGCCCTTCCTGTTTGTTTTCACTGCCCTGTTTGTATTACCAGCTTTGACCCTCTGCAAAATTCCAAATTTTATTTAATTTGCTTTATGGGAACAACTGTTTTATCGAAAACGTATATTGTTGTTAAATGCTCGAAATTCAAGAGTAGAAAAACAGCCAACAACTGACGAAGGGTCGTTCTTTATCTTGTTTGTCTTGTTTTCCATTTGTATTTTTCATTGTTCGAAAAATAGTTCATATTCCATGTACTCGTACTTCGTATTTTTTGTTGTACATGTTTTGTGATGTCCTGTGCCCACATATGCATATATATATATATATATATATATATATATATATATATATATATATATATAAGTATGTACATATACGTACGTATATATGCTTATATATATATATATATATATATATATTTGTTAATGAGGACATTAAATGCTAAGGCAAGACAAACATCTCAAGTCAAATACAATACTATTATAGGAAGAAATTTAAAATCTTACAGCTGTTCTCTGGGAAATCCCCGATCTGTAAGATCTTGAATTGCTTCCTATAATGATATTGTATGACTTGAGATGTTTGCCTTGCCTTAATGTGTGACATCCTGTTTAGCAATTATATATCTGCTGCACTGGAAATCTGCAATGGCTCTATAACTACCATCTCGGCTTTACTGGAGCCCCAGTAATGCGTTACAGCACTTACCTAGCATACCTAATAATTTAGATCACACACACACATACTGATCACTCAAATCTTGTTATCTAAGAAGAATATGCTTTGCTAAGGAGGTCTAACAAGCTTGAAACATGTTCTTTGCTTTCTCCAGTTGACAATAAAATGATAGACCTTCTCCAACCTATCTACATTACCTAAAAGTTTTGATCAAAACTTTTTAAGTGTTCTTCATTGATTTTAGTTTTTTGGATTTCTTTTTTTAACATCTCAAGAGAGGATATTTTCTCTACAGAGTAAGTTTTTTGCTCAATCTCAATCTGTCAAATTTCTTCAACTCGTCCAGTTGCAAAACGTGACACCCTACCATACTTATAAATATAAAACTATGTCTTGTGATGTAATAATATCAGAGAAACGTTACAGCTCTTTGAACCTAATAATTTCATTGTCATTCTGGTAGTGACTTCACCAGATTTGTTGTTATATACTAAGATGTATGTCTTTTTATATGTAGGTCACATTCCAGAGATAGTTAAAAGAACTTTGGCTGTTACATTAAGCAGGTAGAACATTAAGTTTATACATTAAGCAGGTTCTACTTACAAGCACTGTGAGTATGTAACAGTATTATTCCACTGCAAAAAGCACCATATAAAAATTCCAAGAACACTTGTCACAAAGTTCTGAGATTGACAAATTCCTCAGCAACTACTAAATTCAAAAAATAAAAGTCACCAATGCAATCAGATTCTTCAAAGAAATATTCAAAAGGATTGCCTCCCTCTCACTGCCACAGATCATTCTAGATGTAAACCATTTTACCTCTCTATTATAGTGGGCCAATATATATATACTGACTTTCATCCAATGAAAATCAATATTACTCTCAGCTTCTTTCCTATGACCTAAAAATTCATTGCAACAACATCTATAAAGCCAAGAAACATTTTGACCTGATAATAACATATTCATATGACATTGGAATGGAATCTGTCCAGAACAATTTCCTATATATGGAAATAAACCATGTGAATATAAAACAGGAAGGAGAAATAGCTGCTTGATTATCTCTCTTCGAAACAACCCTATATTCAGGTAGAAGAAAATATGGGCTGTAATGACAGTATAAACAAAGAGAGAGAGAGAGAATATTATATGAGACAACAACACACACACATATGTACACACACACACAAATATACATGCATGCATACATACGTACAAGTGAGCATGTGCATGTGTGCACACATACATGGGTATGCACGCATGTACATACATCAGAGTATTTTGGAGACATTACAATTGAATATTTTTTCATGCAACAAATCAACAGACCACAATGTATTTTTGATAACCAATATTGGTTTCAAATTATGGCACAAGGCCAGAAGTTTGCAGGGAGAAGATAGGTTGGTTATATCAACCACAAAATGGTACTTATTTTATCAACTTCAAAAGGATGAATGGCAAAGTCAAACTTGACAGAATTTGAACTCAGAACATAAGGCAAACAAAATACTGTTAAGCATTTTTTGTTTGCCCAGTATTCCACTGTTTCTGCCGCACACAGCCTCTAGAAGCAGAATAAAATTGAGAATTAGGACAACTCTTTAGAGTATTATATATTAAAAACTCTGAATTATTTAAAGTTTATAATCATAAGGAAATAGAAATAAGTTGCAAAAGCATAAAGTAAAGAAGTAGTCTGTCTGTGCAGGATCTATTAATTAGATTTGGGATAAATTTAATTAATACTTCTTGACACTCTGTTGGTCACGATGATGAGGGTTCCAGTTGATCTGATCAATAGAACAGCCTGCTCGTGAAATTAATGTGCAAATGGCTGAGCACCCGACAAACATATGCAGTTCTCGGGGAGATTCAGCATGACATGGAGAGTGTGACAAGGCTGGTCCTTTGAAATAGAGGTACAACAGAAACAGGAAGAAAGAGTGAGAGAAAGTTGTGGGGAAAAAGTACAGCAGGGTTTGCCACCACACCCTGCCAAAGCCTCGTGGAGTTTTAGGTGTTTTTGCTCAGTAAACACTCACAACGCCCGGTCTGGGAATCGAAACTGCAATCCTATGACCGCGAGTCTGCTGCCATAACCACTGGGCCATTGTGCCTCCACTAAGTAATACTAAAGCTGCAGCAAACTGGTAGTATTGCTTTTGTATCAGGTTGAATGCTTTGCAGTATTTATTGTGGCAGGTTATGCTCTGAGTTCAAATCCTGATGAGGTCAACCATGTCTTTTATCTTTCTGGGATCAACAAATGAAAAATCAGTAAAAGCACTGGAGTTGATTCTCCTCGCTCACACTTTTCCTTCCCTCTCTCTCCCTCCCTCTTCCTTCTCTCTCTCTTTTCCCCCCTCTCTCTTCCCTTTTTCCCTCCCTTGGGGTCATCCATGTTGTGCTGCAGAGGGAATGAATGAGGGTTTCTTAACTATTAATAATACACTATTGGAACCCTCAATAATGGTTCAATGTGTAACACAGAATGGAAATTAAGAATCTACTACAGACTTGGAACATGAATGACAGTTTTAACCGTTGAGAAGATGTACAAGGAATTTGCAGTGTACATTATCTTCATACTCAATACGTAAATTTATCTTATAAATTATGAAAAGCAAAAGTTATTTTCAGCAGAATTTTCTTTTTTCCTCATAACAAGTTTGCATTTCACTCCTGTAACCTCTACATTTCTGTAAAAATCCTCAGAGCTTGCATGAAAGGCCATTTATAAAATCTAAACCGAGGGTTTAACTCCTGCTGGCGACTCATTAAAATTTTAGTAAGAGTTACTAATTCATGAAACACAGATTCAATTATCAAAACACAGCAGAAGCTAGCATTTTTTACTACAAAGTAACAGCATTATACTGTGAGATTTACACAAAATTCTAGAGAAATACTTGGTATGGTTTCTTATTAATTACTTGATAGCTACGAAGCCTAAGATTTGTGATCTTTTTTCCAAAACTATATAAGGTAAACAAAAGTAAAATAGTTACCTCAGTGCAAATATGCTTAGAAAAGCCTTAACTCATTCTAAAACCCTCCTATGTGCTATGACAAATATTAGGACACACACTCTCTTCTGACCTTTCATAGAAATCACATAGAGATGATATACAAAAACCTAGTAAGCAAGGCACTACACTTCCACATTTAGGACTAGTAAATACTTCAGCTTTGAACAGCTATTGATACCACATCATCATCACCACCACCACCACCACCACCACCTCTACAAGGTTCAAATGCATTCCATGTTAAAATTTAGCTCACATATTTTGCAAGTTATGGCTTTTGCACCAGCAAATATTTGAGACCACATCCAAAAGTAAGTTCCATCCAATTGATAGATAAGCATTACAATCATTCCACCTGGATTACCAATGGATTACTTCTTGGATTCTAACATCAGGGATCCTACAGTTGTTGATTTGTATCTGATAAGTATGCCCCCTCAACACACTGCAGCTTATAGCTCCCTAAAAGGGCCATATTGGCCAACCTGTCACCTCTACACTTTTTAAATAATATTTGATCCTCTGTGAACAATTCAAACCACAACTCCCAGATGCCACTCCTCTTTTCAGTTGAATTCTGTCTTAATCACCAATTCTCAGTTCTAAACAGCTCAAAGCTTCCTTTCTTATCCTTATTTATCCTCCAATCATCTTGCAAAACTTCAATATGCATATGAATCCCATAATCAGCATGATTCTGGAACCATTCAAAGATCTATGAGAACTTTTCCTCATCCTCTTTGGCTTGAATAATAATGAAGAAACAGAAACTATAACCAAATTAGAGACTTTGCTGAGACCAAAAGACTTTCTTCTGGTCTAGACTGAAATTTTACTCAACATTATGCTTGCATCCAAGTTAACAAACTTTCCAAGACATTTAGAATTGTTATTGACAAATCTAGAGTTCTACTAGAGACAAATCTAATGCTTTGATTTCTTTCAAAAACAATTATATTATCATATTTGTCTTTTCGCTTCGCAAAGACTCTCAAATGAAGCTAAGCTATAATACGTAGTTTAAACATAATCGTGTTAGCGTAGGAGGGAGATGAGGGTGATGTCATCTGAACAGAAGAAATTAAACTCTGCATTTTACCAATAAAGGTAGAACTGCATTTTTATGTTAACATCTCACCACCAACGTCTGCTCTGAAGAGCCTGTACCAATTTTTCATCTGAATCAAGTTGTGGATGTCCTTGGCACTGTAATTTGATTCTTGGGCTTGATTTTGCAGCATCTTATCTGGTGAAGCAATGCACTGCCATCCCTTCAACAGGGTCCTCACACATCCCTTTTATGTCCTGTGCAGCATCATGTGCAGCATCATGCAATTGTACTGAGCTCATTCTCTGTTGTGAATTCCTGGTCATAAGGGTTATTTTACCAATGGATTCATCATTCTCTCCCCCTTTCAGTGAATCCCTGGAGCACTTTTATTAAATTAAACACAGTGGTATTCAGATTATCTCATGCTGAGATAATCTGAATAGAAGAGATTAAGTCCTGCTTTTAAATAATAAAGGTGAAATTGTGTTTTTCTAGTTATATTTCACCATCGGATATGGATCTGATTTTTAATGGTATACATTATTAATATTTATGTTAAAAGATGGTCAGTGCACAGAGACAGGTGTGATAATGAACGACTTATCAAAATAATGATCTTCTACTCACAAATACATTTACTTGGCTTTTATGCAGTGATACAAAACCATTATATGCAGTTCCACTATTATTTACATTGGTGGGTCTTTATAGCTTCCTGCTATTTTTATAGAATTAGGTGAGTTAAATGTTGACGTTAGAGGCACAGTGTTGTAAACAAAAAAAACTGAGAAACATTCAACAAATATGAAAGCATTCTCCTGAATCAATGCAGAAACCTTTGCATTCTTGGATAGAAAAGGCTACCAAATCTCCCTACAATCATTCCTCTAACAAAAAGATGCATTGAA
>NC_043001.1:100447558-100487558 GCF_006345805.1 Octopus sinensis | reverse complement strand
ATTATTATTAATAATTGACAATGGCAAAATAATTCAAATAAAATTAAAATTATTGTTGTAATAACAAAAACAAGTGAAATAACAATGTCACAAAAATAGCTATAATAATGATGATGATGATGATGATGATGTTGATGATGATGATGATGATGATGATTTGTTGTGTTGACCAGAAGGCCCCAGCCAGCATGCTGAGAATAATATGAGTATAAAATATAAGATAAAGGGGGACTGACATAGAGGGAATATGGTGAAGTATACATGAAAGATCAATAATAAAATGTCAACAAAATAATCTTTCCCAACATTGGGAAGATCTTGAATGGTTATTGGAGTAAAAACGACCCTCAAAGTTCCAAATTACTCAGTTTCTTTATTCCCCTTTAATGACATTTTGTTGATTCACTCAACTCTAGCAATTTTGCCTGTGTTTTGTGAAACACATTTGAAAGGGATTCTCACTCACTTTACTCTTTTACTCTTTTACTTGTTTCAGTCATTTGACTGCGGCCATGCTGGAGCACTGCCTTTAGTCGAGCAATTCGACCCCAGGACTTATTCTTTGTAAGCCCAGTACTTATTCTATCGGTCTCTTTTGCCGAACCGCTAAGTTACAGGAACGTAAACACACCAGCATCGGTTGTCAAGCAATACTAGGGGGACAAACACAGACACACAAACACATACACACACACTTATATATATACATATACATATATACGACAGGCTTCTTTCAGTTTCCGTCTACCAAATCCACTCACAAGGCATTGGTCGGCCCGGGGCTATAGCAGAAGACACTTGCCCAAGATGCCACGCAGTGGGACTGAACCCAGAACCATGTGGTTGGTTAGCAAGCTACTTACCACACAGCCACTCCTTCGCCTGTTCATGTTACTCTTTAAGTGGTACTTGAAAATGTTGAAGAGAGCTTAACGGGGAAGGAAAATTTCTTCATCAAACATTTCAAAAGCACCTGTGTCAGCCATCAAAGAGAAAGGCTAGCAACCCTTCTCTACTAAAGGAAGGTCACATGGCGATTTTAGCCATTAGACTCAACTGAAAGCTTTGTCTGACTTATACATGACAGACACTACTTTATATATATCAAAAAGGCGGTGAGCTGGCAGAAACGTTAGCACGCCGGGCGACATGCGTAGCCGTATTTTGTCTGCCATTACGTTCTGAGTTCAAATTCCGCCAAGGTCAACTTTGCCTTTCATCCTTTCGGGGTCGATAAATTAAGTACCAGCTACGCACTGGGGTCGATGTAAAATCGACTTAATCCATTTGTCTGTCCTTGTTTGTCCCCTCTGTGTTTAGCCCCTTGTGGGTAGTAAAGAAATATATATAAATCAACAAGTCTACAATACACAGGCACGGTGAGTGCAGAACTGTTTTATTGTCTTGTGCAAATCCTGCACAAGTATAACCATTGGCAATTCTTTGAGATTTGTCTTAAAGACAATATTTCCAACAATGAGTTTGTTATGCCAATGAGTTTTGGCAGTTGTTTATTTTTAAGAGTAGCTTCTTATGAGAACTTTTAAGATTCTGCAGAAGTAGCGACTCCGACTTTCTTCAATGAAACCTAGAGTTGTTCCCAAGTTATCATCTTTCATACCCTCCTTTAACTTTCTTTAGAACATAAGCATCATTTCTCTACAGACTATATTGTCAAGTTGGTCAAGATTCCTGAATGCCTGATAACATTCAAGATGATAAACATCTAATCTCTGCCCGCTCTTGATCCATAATTGCAATTTAGTTATGGAGACAAACTGTGGAACGATGTGTTGTACAAAGGACTCTCCACTAAACCACCTTTACTTTCACTTTCACTGTCAGTATCACAATGGTCAAGATATTTATGCAGATGCATCAGATTCAATGCATACCTAAACAGCCTTCATGTCCGCATACCAAGGCCACTTTGGTGCAGTTGCTAAAAGCAGGTGGATTATCTGACTAGTGGAATTTGTCCATTCCACAAGAAGTGAAAGAGCAGGAGTTCCAATTGATTCAAATACTTCTTGGTACAAGGTACAACACTTTACTAATGAAACAAAATCATGTCTCACCGGTAGATAATACTGTGATTACATTTTCAGACAACTGCTTATGATAAGGGTGATATCTTCAGTGTGAACTCCACAAAGTTTGAATCGGTTGTCACATTTTACTGCTTTTCCTGCATCTCTATCCCTTTCATGCATCGGGTACTCGGTTGAGATTTCCTGTTCCTGGATTGCAAAAACATACATTTTGAAGTGGAAGGTAGTAATGATAAACTGCTTTCATGATCGATGTTACTATCATCACGGAGCTTTCTATTAACGCATCCAGGCATAGTCTTCTGCTCGTGTATGCTCATCCTTTCATCTGATGATACGTTGCGGTAGAGTCGTGCAACTTCTTTGGGCATGTATTCTAGGTTATCAGACAAAGAGTGCTACTCATTGAGCTGCCTTCCAAGTCTTATGATGTAATTAGCCTCATGTATGCAAACTCGGTCAAGGGATGCTCTTCGACACTTGGTGATTAAAAGATGTTGCCGAATGGATATGATGTGACATTCAAAGGCATTTTTGATCGATGTTAAGCCTCTACTGCCTTGTTTTCATTTTAGGTAGAAGTGGTCTCCGTCACTGTTGATGTGGAAATTATGTGTTTGTGAGTATCTTCTGGGTTTTCACATCAATGGCTCAGATCTCATCAAGCGTCCAATCAAACAACCCAAATGTTGGTATGAGTATTGGCACTGCCAAAACGCATTGTGGGCTGCTGTTTTATTGAATGCAGAGAGTTCTGAGGTCCAAATTTTCTTTATCCAGCTGTAATATTCTTTAGTGAAACATGTTCTGTTGCAGGTGCCATTGTAAGATATGTTTTCATCCACCCCAAGATACCTGTAACATTCCTCATCAGATCCAGGGGAAACAATCGAGTCATTGATGGAGATGTTACTCGTCTGGTTTATAGTCTTCCTTCTTTTCACAACCATATAACAACATTTATGTAAGTATGTATGTATGTATGTATGTATGTATGTATACATGCATGTGCACATTTGTATGTTTTATGTATGCTTTCTCATGCATATACTTTCCTATGTAGACATGCTCATATACACTTAAATGATAAGCTTCTGGAAAGTTTCACAGATTTTTATAGTGCCAGTGATGGTTTGGATCTGTAGTCTTTGAATCGGCTTTCTTCTTTCCGGATTTGAGAAGCCTAATTTCTCAAGATTTTTATTTAGGCAGTGTGTTACATATCCCAGTGCCCCATTAATTACAGGTATAAATCTGAACATATATTCTGGATAGAGTAACTGCAGATTTCTCAATAATTCAGAACAGGTATTGTCTTTTTTACTGGTCTTTAGCATTATATTAAGATCTACTGAGCAACTGATTTCCACAACTGTACACAGTTTCTCTTCTCTCTCTCCCAAATCATTATATCAGGTCTGTTGTGCTTATGTAAGTATGTATGTATGTATGTATGTATGTATGTATGTATGTATGTATGTATGTATGTATGTATGTATGCATGTATGTATGCATGTATGTATGCATGTATGTATGTATATATGTATGTATGTTTGTATGTGTAAATGTGCATTTGTATGTATGTTGAGAGACCCTCTTTGGTCAGGAGTGACTATGGCATTGCATCTAGAAAGTTACCCTCCGAGGCACAAGTCCAGGCAAGGTTGTTTATGGAAGACCAGCAGTCGCCCATGCATACCAGCCTCCCTCCTCACGCCTCCGATGTTATCTAAGGGAAAGCCAAAGGCTGATACAGCTTGTCACCAGTGATGTCGCAACTCATTTTTGCCTGCTGAGTGAACTGGACCAACGTGAATTAAAGTGTCTTGCTCAAGAACACAACACACAGCCTGGTCCAGGAATCAAACTCACTACCTCATGATCGTAAGCTTGACTCTCTAACCACTGAGCCATCTGCCTTCACATGTATGTATGTATGTACATACGTATGTATATATGTATGTTTTTTCTGATTTTTATACAGAATTCAAGTGAGCTGCTCAAAAGTACCCCACCAGTGTAATGAATGAGGGAAGCTTGGTCTGCAAAACTTTTTTTCTGAGTACACTATGTTCTTAATGGTCAGTGATGGTCTTCCTTGGTCGTGAGTGGATAGCTATCATCATGTATGGCATTTACATCATGATTTCGAAGAATCTTTCTTTTATTGGGAAGGGAGGGAGGAACTAGTGATTATAGATTTTTTTCACTTAATAATTTATTTAGATAAAGCTAATCCATTCTTTTAAAATCCATTCCTTGCTTTTATACTTTATACTAGAATATTTTATAGGAATCTATCTTTTTCACAAAAGTATTTTTCTACTCCACTTTAACTCTGACTACTCTGTATAAATTGATGTATTTTCATCAGAAAAGATTGTATTTCTCACATGGTTTTCTTAGACAACAATATCACAATAACGGAATGTCTCAGTTTCCTAAGATAAACCACTAGATAGACACTTTTTAAGCAAAGCTGACAACCTCACTTAATGAAAAAAAGTAACAGGAATGATAAAATTGGAGAAAAATCAAACACTTACCAATTCCAGCCCACATAAATCTTTTTATAGAGTGACATTTCTAATAATGAAGAGAGCACTAGAAAGTAGTTGTTCATTTGTAATATACTTTGCAATGATTCCTGAGATTTGAGAAACAAGCTTCTGTTTTCATGAAAGTATATAACTTTAGCAAGAATAATGTGAATTTAATGTATTTTCAGTATTGTCTATTTGTTTATCTGCTTATTTCTCTATTTGAAGTGGTTAGGAAGACAACTACTGTTTGGACATATTGATGGAGAAGGCCAGTTGTAATATAAAGAAGACATCACAAAAATCATGTTCTCAGAGCGTATGATAACTGCCTGCTTCTGGAAGTTCTAAGTAAGCTGTTCATGCATACATGGCACAGTGATTGATCACATAATCGTGGGAAAGAATGTAGGGACCAGCTTTTAGTGACAGCTCAGATGAACTGAAGGAAAACAAAATACTATAAAAAAAATATTTCAACAAAGCAGAAAGCAAGAGAATTACTTGAAAAGTTTGAAGAATTAACTGTTTGTTGTTTAAAGTAACAATTCCATAAAAAAAAAAAAAAAAAAAAAATCTAATTCTGCAAGGTAGGGAATCATATAAAAGCAAGTTCAAATGTTACTTGCAGATTTAATATTTACCTGTTGATTGGATATCAAAATAAAAACTTTTTTCAATTTTTTTTTTCATTTTAATATTAAACAGTAAAAATATATTAGATTATATCACAACATTTTGGAAAAGAAATCATATTGATATTGGTTCTGCAAAAGGTTTTTTTCACTTTTTGCATTTCAAATCATTTTGATGTTTACATTTCTAACAGTAATGACGTACCTTGCAAAGGTAAATGTTATCCTGATGAGCTGATAAGGATCAAGTTTTCAAAATGTGCTCCAATAAATCTGCTTGAAGAAAAATGAATGAAGTATATTGATGAGGCAAGAATAAATAAAATAATGCTTTAAGAGCCAATAATCAAAAAAAAAAAGAACGTATCTTATCAGAATTTTCCAATTTTAAAATTCTTGTTTGAGACATTTTGTATTCTTTTCCCTTACAACATGCAAATGCAGCTGTTTTGGGCATTTGTATTCTAATCATAACTGTTGGCACTGAATAAGAGTTAAAACTAATTTCCTTGAATATCACAGAATTATAGTAAAAATCCCTAATGAGTGAGGGGAAATGTCCATTTAATAGTTTGAGGTCAGTGCTTGATTAGGTTCATGCAGACTAAGAGTATAGTGTGCGGTCATTGATATGAAGCTGAGGATCAGAGCCAAAGACCAGGTTTGCTTTCTTTCATTCTGCTATTAACAGCAGAAAGCAAAGCAAACTGTAGAAGGCTGAATGCAAGAATGAAGGAGATCCTTTCCCTACTTCATGGTTATGGGTTCAGTTCCACAGCATGGACCCTTGGGCAAGTGAGATCGCCATGTTGATTCGTTAGCTACTGCACGCATTTTTTTTCTCTCCTTCTTTCTGTGTTTTTCTCTCTCTGTGTATCTTTCTGTTGAAGAGCGTAGGCTCGAAACGTTAAAGACTTGTTTTATTTATATTTCCTGAGCGCCATACTAATACAATTGTTCGTTTGTTTTCCACCTGCCTTCGTCTTTTGTTTATTTTCATAAAGCTTCCCGTTATATATATATATATATATATTTGGTGATACTGGTAACGGTTTTAGCTCGCTCTGATACTGAGTTGAGATGATGCTTTCTAGTATCTCGAAATTTAATATACAATTATTCATAATTGTAGTGTCCTACGCTGATGAGAAAAGAAGTTGGGTAAGACATAATTATCTAATTCTTATGCTTTCCTAAAACTTAATTTCGAAACGTACGTCCGTAGGTGACTTAAAATTGTATGATAGATTGCCGTCATTTCTTTCTCTCTTGCCTGTCTGTGTTTGCCTTTCAAGTGCTGTGGTTTTACTGAGATCTCCCTTTTAGTAGAAAGAATAGCTATAACTCTTTGACTGCTATTTCTAAATTCGGTGTGTGGTGAGGCAAATCGTTGCTAAACCCTTAATTACTTAGTATATATATGTATGTATAAATGTGTTTATGTGTGTGTGTGCATGTCTGTTTGCATTTGTGCCTCCTTCTCCTCCACTTGACAACTGGTGTTGAGGTGTTTACACGGCTGTTACTTAGCAGTTCAACAAAAGAGACTGATAGAATAAGTAGCAATTTTTAAAGAATATAAATACTGGAGTTCATTCATTAAAAATTCTCCAGGATGGTGTACCAGCATGGCCATAGTCAAATGACTGAAACAATTAAAAGATGCAAGATAATCTTTTCTCCTCTAGGCACAAGGCCCGAAATTTTAGGGGAGGGGGTCAGTCGATTAGATCACCCACAGAATGCAACTGGTACTTAATTTATTGACCCCAGAAAGATGAAAGGCAACGTCGACCTCAGCAGCATTTGAACTCAGAACATAAAGACAGATGAAATACCTATTTCTTTACTACCCACAAGGGGCTAAACACAGAGAGGACAAACAAGGACAGACAAACAGATTAAGTCGATTATATCGACCCCAGTTCATAACTGGTACTTATTTAATCGACCCCAAAAGGATGAAAAGCAAAGTCGACCTTGGCAGAATTTGAACTCAGAACGTAGCGGCAGACGAAATACCGCTATGCATTTCGCCGGCGTGCTAACAATTCTACCAGCTCACTGCCTAAAATCTCCAAGATAATGTGTACTCAACCTTGCAAGTTAATTGAATCACTTGTCAATTTTGCAGTCTTTCAGCTGCTTACAGTGTCACAAGGTAAAAACACCTTGTGACACCTATTTTCTCCAAATGGACTGAACCAGCAGAAAATTAAGTTCCTTAGCTTTGGACACAACATTTTATTAGCATTAGCATGCGAACTGCTGGCCTCTTGATTGGTTTTTCAATAGATCAACCCCAGTATGCAACTGGTACTCAATTTACCGACTCCAAAATGATGAAAGGCAAAGTCAACCTCGGCGGAATTTGAACTCAGAACATAAAGACAGACAAAATACCTATTTCTTTACTACCCACAAGGGGCTAAACACAGAGGAGACAAACAAGGACAGACAAACGGATTAAGTCGATTACATCGACCCCAGTACGTAACTGGTACTTAATTTATCGACCCCGAAAGGATGAAAGGCAAAGTCGACCTCGGCGGAATTTGAACTCAGAACATAAAGACAGACAAAATACCTATTTCTTTACTACCCACAAGGGGCTAAACATAGAGGGGACAAACAAGGACAGACAAACGGATTAAGTCGATTACATCAACCCCAGTGCGTAACTGGTACTTAATTTATCGACCCCGAAAGGATGGAAGGCAAAGTCGACCTCGGCGGAATTTGAACTCACAACGTAACGCAGACGAAATACCGCTGAGCATTTCGCCCGGCATGCTAACATTTCTGCCAGCTCACCGCCTTTGTACTTACCATTATTCTATTCTACTCTAGGCACAAGGCCTGAAATTTGGGGGGAGGTGGGGGCCAGTCAATTAGATCAACCCCAGTACACAACTGGTTCTTAATTTATCGACCTCGAAAAGAAAAAAGGCAAAGTCAACCTCGGCGGAATTTGAACTCAGAACATAAAGACAGATGAAATACTGCTAAGCATTTTGCCCGATGTACTAATGTTTCTGCTAGCACTCTGCCTGAAAGTGAGAGAAATATTAGGAAACAAAAAAGACATAAGCGAGAAAAGTTGCTGTCACTTATTGTTGTTGTTGTTTAAGCACTGTCTGCTCCTTTCCAGCAGACTAAGAATACTTTTTCCAGAATACTATTTCTAGAAGTACCTGTGTTCTGGGGAGATTTAACTGATATGTCTAGGAGATGATGTGACTGTTTAGCAGCTATGACTATGACCGCTGGTGGTGGTGGTGGTGGTGGTGGTGGTGGTGGTGGTGTTGATGGTTCTGCTAGAAATGGCTTTGTAAAGTCTTATTCAGCTGTGCTTAACAAACAGACATTATTGATGCAGCTGATCAAAATTTTGGCAGCAGCTCAGAAGAACCAACAGTTTGCCATCTTATGACGTATATATTTAAAAAACAGAAAAGCACACGGTATCTTATTTTTTAAAGAAGATGCATGAACTGGCTGAGATGCTGTGTCAAGATCAGATGCCATCCGACTTGACAACGTAAGAGGATCTGCAAAGGTCATCAGGTGCTGATAGTTCCTCCTGACTAAACCGTATTGGTTGTTACACCTTTATTATTTGCTGTTGTAAAATAAGGACTTATATAAAGTCTTAGATAGCCATGGAACTGCCTGGATTAGTGGTGTGACAGGTATAATAATCAGAAAAATGGTGGAATATCAATTACAATTTATTATATAAAGTACAGTGAATCCTGATTTCGTATCATATTGGTGTAATGGTTATGGTTATCACATCTTTGTTATGTACTTGTTGTTGCAAAAAACAAATGTAGACCACTATTTTAAAGCCACTAGTGACTGAACAAGAATTATTTTCTTCAAGGAATCTGTCATATAATTGTCCTGCCATCACCACTGTTTCCTCAAAAGCTTTCAGTTAACAGTGACAAAGTAACAGAAGAATGGTATCGAGTAAATGGGCGAAGATGGAATAAAAATGAGTTATATTAAAGCTGTTAAGATGAAGCTAAAATAATTCCTTAAAAATAAAAATCAAACATAAAAACAAAAATAGAGAAAACAGAAAACATCTGTTTGAGAGTCAATAAAAAATTGCTAAGACATGCATTGGAGAAAAATACATTTTGATTGGATAAATTTCAGTTAGCATAAATAGCAGAAGAAAATAAGTATCTGGTTGCGATGGTTTGCACAGTGTTCTCCATTACTGATCATAGCATTTATCACATTTGAGATCCAAACTAATATGTTTGTCTTTTGATGGAAGAAGTGGTTGTATTTCTTGGATGTTGCAAAAATAGAGTTTGAAGCCGTGATTGAGATGACCAACACTTGCTAAATGATTTGGTAATGCTTAAAATTATTATGTGATAACTAATGTTTGTTCATTCAGCAGATCTTTTCAAAGGATAGCACTGCTATGTAACCATCAGGGAGAGAAATACTTGTTGGTTGAGTTTGACAAATCAATTTAGAAACTTTTCAAAATTATTCCTCATATTTCATATTTCTATTTGCTTTTGGTAAACATATTTGAGTAAATATTTTGTAAAGTATATTTCACACAAAATGCTGGGTAAATACCAGTTCATAGCATTTTGGCTGGAACATAAAGAATAATGAGAATGGAGAAAAGATGAAGAGAGAGAAGTGGAGAGTGAAAGTGAAAGTAGAAAAGGGAAAAGAGGAAGGAAATAAGGACAAAGAAGTAGAAAGAAAAGTAAAGAAAGAAATGAAGGATGTGAAGTATGGGAGGAAGTGAGGTTAAAAGAAAGAGGGGAAGGAAAAGGAAAAGGAAGAAGATATGAGAAAATGGAGGAGGAAATATATGATTATATTGAGAGTGTGTTATGTTTTAGGAGAAATTGTCTGCAAAAGATGGAGAAAACATAATGTATTTGTGCGATGGTGCATATGTGAATTATCATCATCATCATCATCAGTTAATGACCGTTTTTCCATGCTGGCATGGGTTGTACAGTTTGACCGGTGCTGGTGAGGTCAGGGGCCACACCAAGCCCCATTATCTATTCTGGAATTGTTTCTATGGCTTGATGCCCTTCCTAATGCCAGCCATTTCCCAGAGTGTACTGCATGTTATGTGGCCTCACCAGCAGCAGTGCTTTCTATGTGACATCAGCACCAGTATCAATTCTGCAGTGGAGGATGGCCCTTCTTGAGTACAGCAATGTGTCATATATCTTTGTACTCAATCATTTCCTTTATAAAGCTCAGTGTCTTGAGATCGGCCTTCAGTACTTTGTCTTGTGTTTTCCTGGATCCCCCTCTTCCCCAACTTCCATCCACTTTAAGTGATCAGCACTTCTGTATCCAGCTCTCTACATCCATACATAACATATGATCAAACCAGCGCAGTTTTCTCTCTTGCACACTGCATCTAATTTCTCTTAAGCCCAACTTTTCCCCCCAATACATTAGCAATCTGTCAACCATGGACACTAACATTGCCCATCCATTATGCTAGTTTCATTTCTCTCAAGCCTTCACATGTCTTCTGCTTTCAGGGTCCACATCTCCCTATCATGTAGCATTTCTGTTCATATACATGCATCATACAATCTTCCTTTCACATGGAGAGAGAACTTTGGTTGCCAAAAGAGGTGATGCTGGAGATTGCAAGTTCTGTCTTCTTCGTGAGTTGGGAGAATGCAGTGTCATATGTTTGTTTCCAAAAGATGTGTGTAAGTTTTGGTGTACGTATCAATGGAATTTATAAACATTTTTTCTCTTTTCCAAAGAATGCTAGCAAAAAAAATGGAAAAGATTCCAACAAGGGAATCAAAAGCAGAGTACAGATTCAGTTCATAGAGAATTTACAGCTTCACACAAGCATCCATCATTGCAATGAAATGTCAAAGAGAGGAAACAAAGAGGGAGAGACAACAACGATACAAGCTTAGTTGAGATTGTTTGAATGTAATTCAAAATTAGATTTGCGAAGGTGGTGAGTCTTCTAGAATTACCGGTTAATATTTCAGTAGCACATATGTCACGATTACTGTTTAGGTGTAAGCTGTAGTGCAACAGTTTCCCTAATTTATATAATGTAATTACTTAATCCCATGGGCCGATATGTAAAATTCATGTTAATTGATATCAATGTGCCATTATTGACAAGAAGAAAGTAACTACTAAGGAAATGCCTGAGCTGTGAGTCTTAACACAGAATAGAAAGAAAAATTAATATATCTTTTCATTTTGAATCATTCGTATATGTTTTTATAATACATTCACATTAAGCATCTAATGGTCTGCATCACATTTATTCAGTGATGTTTCTGCCATTAACATAGAAACAATTTAATGAAGGAATTATGTCCCCTTGATCAGGACATCTAATATTGAGCCTGGATATTATTCTAAGGACCTGATACATTAATAGGACTGGCTCAGAAATTTAGTGAGGTGAGGAAATGACTGGAAATGCTCAGCTCAAAACAGACAAAGGCAAAGTACACAAATGATTTTGCTCATTTAACAGAAGTAACGTTAGATTTACATAGAAGAAATATTCTCATGTAACATGACAACTGGCCCCAAAGATATATGGCAATGCTGCAGTCATTCAACAGCAAAAACAGACACCAGAACAAAACTATAACAACTATAAATCAAATTTTGATATCTTACTGCACATCAACTGGACTCTCATGGAAGGTTTTTGGGGTCAAACTTTGTCACATTCTGTTTCCTTGAGACTTGTCTGCAAATTGCCCAAATTAATTCCCAACAATCGAACTGACAGGATGTTTGTTCACAGATTCTAACCGATACTGATTTTTAAAGATCTCTAAACAGGGTTGAAACAACCTGCATATAACAACTCAAAATTGAAATAGCAAGGTGTTGGCTAAATTCAGATAAAAGTATTGAGCTGAAATAATATCAAATCAACACCAGTTGTCTAGCAGAGGTTAAGGACAAACGCAAACATACACATATGCACTAATGAATATGTGTAAGTGTGTGTGTGTGTGTACGTGTGTGTGTATGATGGACTTCCACACAGTTTCCATCAAACCAAACTGTCATGGTTACAAAGGAAGTTTCATGTACATACAGACACAAGTCGTGGCTGATGCCGGTGTCAGGTAACTGGCACCGGGAACATGTAAAAATTGCCTTTCAAGTGTTGGGCCTCATGGAGGCAAAGTGGCCGATCCTGCTGGCACGTGAAAAGCACTGTTCGAGTGTTGGGCCTCACGGTTAATGACAAATGACTGAGGCCTTTGGCATTCTATTGTGCTTGAGAAGAAGATCCATCAAGCAAAAATAAATTGCAGTCATGGCACATACTGGTGTCACTGAAATGACACCCATGGTGGTGGCACGTAAAAGCACCCATTCTCATAATTGTTGGTATTAGGAAGGGCATCAAAGTGTAGAAGCCATGCCAAATCAGTCATGCTCCTACCTGGCACAAATCCAAACTACATCTCATCTATGCTAATTCTCTTCCTAATTAATTAAGCTATGACTGTCTGTCACCTTCATCACCTGGTCCAGCAATTTGATGCCTCTGTAATTATTGCTGTCCAAGGCATCACCTTTGTTTTTGTAGCAGTTGACTATAATGCTTCTACACCAATCGTTGGCTATGACTCCCTCATGGACAATATGATCAACTATATGGATGATCAGGCCAGATCCTACTCTAACACATATTTTAAGTATTTGTGCTTCCTGATGGGTTCGGTGTTTTGCCTGTCATCATCTCCTTTATATATATATATATATATATATGATTTCAACAATTGAGGGTAAAATTATGTATGCGGCAAAGTAATTTATTTTACTAAGCCCTTTTATATAATATATATATTATATATATATATATATATATATATAAGGTTAATCCAAACGGGAAAACAGAAAAAACAACAACACGTGGAACAATTACAGTATTATATTATTAGGCGCTCAGGAAAATGGAAGAAGGAGGGTATGACGTTTCGAGCGGAGCTCTTCGTCGGAAACATAAGAGAAAGAAAGAAAGATCCCGAGACGGGAGGACAGAGGAAAAAAAATTGCAGGTCGTCTTCACGAGGTCACATACTGAAAAGACGGAAGTAGTAAATATATATATGTATGTATGTATGTATGTATGTATGTATGTATGTATATGTATATATATATATATATATATTATATATATATATATATATATCATCATCATTATCATCATTCAACATCTACCTTCCATACTAGCATGGGTTTGACTGGAGCTGATGTGCTGGAGAGTTGGACCAGGTTCCAGTCTGATTTGGCAGGGTTTCTAAATCTGGGAGCCCTTCTCTCTTGGCGTTAGGAAGAGCATCTAGCTGTAGAAACATTGCCAGATAAGACTGGAGCCTGGTGCAGCCTTCTGGCTTCCCAGATCCCCGGTCAAACCGTCCAACCCATGCTAGCATGGAGAACAGACGTTAAACGATGATGATAATGATGATGATATATATACACACGCACACATGCATATATTCATACATGTGTGTGTATGCATGAGGTCTATGCATTTGAATGCATGTATTAATGAACAACACCACTATCATCGAACAGTATCAGAATGCAAGAAATACACACATGCACATGCACGCTCACATACACACACACACGTGCGCGCACGCACACACACTTTCTATTTTCAGAACTGGATGAATCATTATACACATCATAATTTTGGAGTGGTGGGGATGGTGATGATGATGGCAATGATCATGATGACAATGAGGGTGGTAGTGGTAGTGGTGGTGGTGATGATGATGACGACAACAACGACGATGAGGATGATGATGATGATGATGATGATGGTGGCGGCAGCATCAGTGGTGGCAATAATGGTGGTGGTGGTGATGGCAATGATGATGGTGATGATGATGGCAATGATGATGATGATGGTGGTGGTGGTGGTGGTGGTGGTGGTGGTGGTGGTGGTGATATTATAAACTCATGAAGGAGTCATCATCAAAAGAGCCAGCAAATTAAGCACAAAGTAGTAAAAACCAGTCAAGTGTTGGATATCGCAATAACAACAACAACAACAACAAAGCTTTTTATCTAAGTAACAACTATTAACTCACTAACCAAATACAGTGTCTCTTCTTTTAAACATCACCACCACCACCACCACCAACAACAACAACAACAACAACACTAGTAAGAATAAAAATGCAGAAGAATCTATGCAGGTGGGGTTGCCCTGCTCAAAATAGGACCTAAATCTCCACCTTAATACACCCTACCATCTGAAACTAATGGAGAATACATTGCTGCTTGTGATTTCAATTCAATAAATCGATTTTCTATCAATTTCAGTGGTGAGAATTCAGTTATTAAATTGGCAGATTTACTTGGGAGCGAAAACATCTCAGCATTCTACAGACAGGTATGTCCTAACCCCTTATTTTCCCACATTGACTTAGCTTCAAGATTTCAAGGATGTATCTGTTTCTTTTTGAAGGACATTGTGGGGTAGGTGTGAGAGGCTGAAGCTGGTCTTTTCGTGTCTTTGCTACCTTTATTGCATTCTGTATGGTTTCACATTATTTTATTTCATTTCATTTCCTCACTTTATTGTATCTTAACCTGTTTCATTTTATTTCCGTTCATTTTCTTCCTTACTGATTCTACTTCACTGTTTTACTCTGTTGTCTCTCTAAACTCCAGCTATGTTGCATGAGATGCACCAACACATTGATCAAAACAGAATATTTGGCCTGGATAGGACTGGTTTAAAGGCTAAACGTTTCATGTAGCATCAGTATGACACACCTGTGTGTTACAGCTGGGCCTGTCAATTATAATTCAATCCATTCAAAGGGCTTTCATACAGTTTTCTTCTACAACTAAATTTTATCTTCATGCCTTAGATTAACCCTGACTTTGGTGAAATTTCACCTGCCCAACATGCCATGCATTGAAATAGGTCTTAGGATTTCTTGATTGTAAAGTTATCCTCTAAACCACTAAGCTATGCTTGTGCTCATAACTTCTAGAAGCATCATGCCAAGAAATAAGACAGGATTAGTTCCAGTAAGGAAGCTTTTGAGGAAAGGCTTTTGAGGATAGGTTTGGGTTAGGCAACAATAGCCTAGAAAACCTGATCTAGATAATAAGATGAAAGAGCAAGAAAATGTCTAAGATCAACATCAACAACAGGAAGAACATAACAAACATTTAGTACTGACCACATCATGGTCTGGAATGGTCAAAAGGAAATGACACTTCTGTTTCTATGGGGAGAAAGCTATGAGGTTTTATAATTTCCTAATGTAGGCAACCAGGAAGAATACTGCATAACATGATGGTCATTTTTACGACTTGTACTGGTTATATCGTTCCATGGGTAAATTCCATGGATGGATTTAGCTGTTACCAAGATAGTTTCAAGTTTACATATCCTGCTCAGGCATTGGCAACAGCATATTTCTACATTTCAATAATGAGATAGAAAAATTCAACAAAAGTAACTTGTATGTATGCGTGTGTGTGCGTATGCATATATGCATGTGTTTGTGTGCATGTGTGTGTGTGTCTATATGCATGTGTTTGTGTGTGTGAGTGTGTGTGTGTCTGTTTGTCTGCTCTCTCTCTCTCTCTCACCCCAACTGGGTGGATTGACCTGGTTGGAACCAGAAATAAATGTAGGTGTGTATATTTGTGCATGCAGATGTGGTGTGTAATGATAAAGATTAACAATACAGAAGAGTATTAGAGGGCAAGGTTAATTATGTTATAATATTTATAGTTTCATCTCTTTATGATCTGAGTTCAAACCATACCGAGGTCAAGTTAAACTTTTATTTTTCCCAGGTCAATAAGATAAATACTCCAACCTACCCATACAAATTCATGGCCTTCAGCCAATCTAAGAATTCATTATTACAGATATTTCCAAAACAAATTCTCTTTTCTTTTCAAACAACTTGAGATAACTTCACAGAATTCAGAATTAATAGGCCAACTTGTGCCAGTATTCTTGCGATAGTTAATCATATTTATCTCTCGACAACAATAGAAACTCAGACGAATCAAAGATAACAAAAACAAGACTGAAAACACGACCAATACAGCACTGAGAGCAGAGTGAACACAGCTAGGAGAACACAGTTAACGCTGAACTGTGAACACATAAAGAAGTACAGAGAACACAGTAAGCACTGATCTGTGAACACATTTAACACAGCACTTGAAACACAATAGAAGCAACATTGAGAACTGGACGTGTTTTGTGTTTATATTTAAATTCATGTACAATTAACATCATCATCATCGTCATCGTCGTCATTTCCATACTGGTTTCGGTTGGACAATAGGCATATTATAAAATAATGATAATGAGTGTATCTACATCTGTAGCCAAATTGTCAAAGAAATGTGTATTCAACCATGATGTCAGAAATACATATTCGTTCGACTGCACTGAACTGTGTCCATGACCAAAATATGTGGCTTTTACAATGACACTGGGAATATTTATGACAAAGACGGAGATAAGGAATAGTTGATATGGCAGTGGCAGAAAGGTAAACTCTTCCTAAGGTACCTGAGCAATTCTGAGCCATTCACTGATTATCATGTTGCTACTTGAACCAAAATCTAATTCTGATTATGGCATCTGTATCAGAGCTATGTACAGAATCCTTGTCCAGCTTATTCCATCTAAAACTGACAATATGCAAAACATCCAGCATAATGTTAATATATTCTTCATCATATGAGGAATTCCCAAAACTGTATGATTGAATAATTTTTTTTCAACATCCAGTCATGCTGTTTACACAGATTCCTGTAACTCTGTGTCACCACCCAATTCCATCCTTCATATTTGAATTGGGAGCTCAAGTCATGAAGAATCTTTCATTTGTTGATTTACATAACCATGGATGCCACCCTTATGGATGCATTGCAGCTAATCTCTTGGTAATCCTGGTTGCTGATTTTCTAGGAATCCTCCACTTGGTATCAATCAAAGAAGAACTGTTGCTGCAGCTGAATTCTTCCACTGCCTCTTTACTTCACAATCTGCCATGCAGCAGTCCCATAACTTTCACCATATCCCTGGCAGGGTGGCTAAATGGGTGCTATGCCTTGCCAAACGGCAGCCTAGAATTATGCTGGGCAAGGCCGTCACTCTTTTATTCTTTTACTTGTTTCAGTTATTTGACTGCGGCCATGCTGGAGCACCACCTTTAGTCAAACAAATCGATCCCAGGACTTATTCTTTGTAAGTTAGTACTTATTCTATCAGTCTCTTTTATCAAACTGCTAAGTTATGGGTGCGTAAACACACCAACATCGGTTGTCATGCAATGGTGGGGGTCAAACACAGACACACAAATACATACACACATACACACATATTTATGTATTCGACAGGCTACTTTCAGTTTCCATATACTAAATCCACTGCAATGGGCCTGAACCCAGAACCATGTGGTTGGGGCAAGCTTCTTTCCACACAGCCACTGTCTATCTTTGACACATACCAAAATCACTGGCCGTGGAACCTGGGAGAAGTAGCAGAGTAGTGATTCTGTGATTGAAATAAGGTACATAATATTGTTTACCTCAGCCTGCATCGCAAATAATACAGAGGGCTGTATTTTGTAATATTATTAACATAATTAATGATGGTGTTATATTAGGGGGATAAGTATGGTTCTTTAAAATTAGATTATGAAATTTAAATTGAATATAGATTATAAAATTATCATTAAACAACATCCATTTGATGCACAAAACAGCATAAATCAGAGGAAATGAAATTTAAACATTGTAAAACCTTAGTGTGAGTTAACTAAAAATGTAAACACATATATGTATACGCATAATTACAAACACACACACGCATATATATATGCATAATGCATACATATATATGTATGCATATGTGTGAGTATGCATGTGTGTGTGTGTGTATACATATTGTTTAAAGTGGTGTTGCCTATTTTATATATTAAGTAAAAGAAGTCAGTTATCTTTTAGTCATTTAGTCTTTGTTTGTTTGTTTGTTTTTTGGCAGTTTTTTATGTTATGATGCATCTCTGAAATGAAATTAACTATCCCAAATTTTGAAGTTGGACTCATAATCATTAGGTTCTGGGTTCAATTGCTGCACCAAGCAATACATTGTGCCCTTGAGCAATGCACTTAATTTTAATTTGCTCCTAACTGTTCTAGTTTTGGTGCAGCCTTCACTTTCTCCAGTCGCCATATCCTGAAGAAGTTGGGAGGTTGTCTGTGTTGGCACACAACTACATTGGCACTTTCAGCAAATAGTGAATTTAGAGTAACTGCTACAAGTCATTCTTGTCAGGGAATGATGGTTGTAATACATAAACACACACACACACATACACACACACACACACACACTTATGTATGTACACATATATGCATATACGCTTATGTATGTTATATGCATGAATATATGTATACAGACAAATATACAGAGACAGGAAGCCAAACAGATAGATAGGTAGATAGACAGACAAGTAGATAGATAGATAGATAGATAGATAGATAGATAGATAGATAGATAGATAGATAGATAGACGGATAGATGGATAGATAGACAGACAGACAGGCAGGCAGGCAGGCAGACAGACAGACAGACTGACAGACAGACAGACAGATAGCTAGATAGATGGATAGATAGATAGATGTAGATAGACAGACAGATAGATAGATAATTAGATAGAGAGACAGATAGACAGATAGATAGATAGATAGATAGATAGATAGATAGATAGATATAGATAGATAGATAGATAGACGGATAGATGGATAGATAGACAGACAGACAGGCAGGCAGGCAGACAGACAGACAGACTGACAGACAGACAGACAGATAGCTAGATAGATGGATAGATAGATAGATGTAGATAGACAGACAGATAGATAGATAATTAGATAGAGAGACAGATAGACAGATAGATAGATAGATAGATAGATAGATAGATAGATAGATAGATAGATAGATAGATAGATAGATAGATAGATAGACTGGCAAACATTTATCCTACAATTAAATCAACATCATGTTGGCAAAATAATGACCACTCTAAACGAAAAATGAGACAATAACATCTGACTGCAGCTTTACTACTGAGAACATGAAAACGAAGTCAAAGACGGCTTTCATTGAAGCGTATCCATCTTTGAAGATGATGCAACAAATATATTAAAAGCATCTTCTATACTCTCTACACAGTTCGGTGTATATGATTTTATTAAACGACATTTTGTTTTGGCCAATGATTAATTCCTAAGTGACTGACTCACTAAAACACCAGGAACGATCAAAGATGTTGAAGCTGACATTTTTATGAACCATAGAAGATGGAGTGGAGGAGCGGAGCAGAGGGACGAAATTTTAATGTTGTTTTAAGTAGCATCTACAATATGTGTGCAATACTGTCGAGTCCTACAGAGATATGTTACAAATTTATGGCTGAAGTCTTTCTACCCCTAAAGAGAAATCCTAACCTTTGCTGCTATGATTAAGTCACAGATGTGTGCCTTAGTTCTAAGCAGGTAAGTAATAGATCTTTCCGTGGATAAAATAAATTTGCTATCGGGTTTTTTAATACCAATTTCTGACAACTTCATAGAATATGGTTTGCAGAGTAAATCAAGCTTTTTAATCAGAGACACAATTCGATCTTTAAGTGAATTTTTATCTTGCAAGTCACACTTCATAGTTATGTGCCACATAGTATCTGGAAAGGCATCCAGTTATAGAAACCAAAACATATTCTGTTACATGATGTAGTCTTCTGACTTGTCTGATCCTGTCGAGCCATCCAGCTCATACGAGAATGGAGAATGGCTGTTTCATGATAGTGATCATAATGACGATACTTATTCATATATATATATGAATGGCGCATGGCTCAGTGGTTAGAGCGTCGAGCTTACGATCATGAGGTTGTGAGCTCGAATTCCGGACCGGGCTGCGTGTTGTGTTCTTGAGCAAGACACTTTATTTCACGTTGCTCCAGTTCACTCAGCTGTATAAATGAGTTGCGACGTCACTGGTGCCAAGCTGTATCGGCCCTTGCCTTTTCCTTGGACAACATCGGTGACGTGGAGAGGGGAGGCCGGTATGCATGGGCGACTGCTGGTCTTCCATAAAAAAAAAAAAAAAAACAACCTTGCCCAGACTTGTGCCTCAGAGGGTAACACTCTAGGTGCAAACCCATGGTCAGTGTCTGACCGAAGGGGGTCACCACCATATATATATATATATCATCATCATCATCATCCTTATCATTTAGCATCTGCTTTCCATGCTGGCATGGGTTGGACATTTTGACTGAAAACTGGTAAGCTGGGGAGCTGCACCAGGTTCCAGTCTGATTTGGCATGGTTTTCTATGGCTGGATACCCTTCCTAATGCCAACCACTCCAAGTCTGTAGTGAGTGCTTTTTATATGCTGCTGGTATGAGGGCCATTTATGAAACACTGGTATTGACCACAACTAAGATCTCACTTGGCTTGACAAGTCTTCTTAAGCACAGTATATTGTCAAAAGTCTTGATCACTTGTCACCGATTCCATGAGGCCCAAAGTTCAAAAGGTGCCTTTTACATATCTCTAGCATGGGCGCCAGATATGTGAGACTCGCATCAGCCACAACTACAATTGCAATTGGCCTGACGGATCTTCCCAAGCACACATACACAAACATATATATATATAGCACTCCATCTGTTATGACAATGATTGTTCCAGCTTGTGAAATTAGCGTGCAAGTGGTTGAGTACTCCACAGACATGCGTACCTTTAATGTGGTTCTCAGATTTCTGGTGGTTCCCTTGGCAAGATGAAATTGCAGTATTTTTTCGTGTTCTGTGAGTGCTAATTTTTGTAAAAGAAGAGTTGCCTTCTTTTCATTTGTCCAACTTTTACATTCTTCCTCAAATATTTCCTCATACCTTCCATAGTATGCCAAAAACGTAATCCCTTCTTCAGGATTATAGACAAATTCCTCAATTGAATTAGCTCCTCCATCCACTAAAAACAAACCTGACATATTCTTTGACCTCAGCAATAATTCTAACAACTGCTGAATTTGCTGTTGCTGTTGTTGTTGTTTCCATTGTTCTTGTTGCTGTTGCAACTGTTGTTGCTGCTGTATCATGAAGGCTACCAATTCTTCCATGCTAAGAACTTTGAATGTCTCACTATTATGAAGTGCGTAAAATTAGAATCCTTGTCACCACTTTTACAAACTGAGAGGGGTTTTGATATTTTCCCCTGTCTGTAGTTCGAATTCTTGTCGTTATTGTTATGGTGTTTTACTGTGATTGTGGACTTCTGATAGAATCATTTAACAACTATCAATTCACAAACACGTAATTCCGATATTTCTTCCAAAATGATTTCTGCCACTGTTTTACAGGCGTCTGTACATACCACACTGTTTTTATGTATCTCCAGCATGCATGCATACTTATACAACTTAGAACCATCCATTCACAGGGGTGTTCAGATTCAACCACAACAATAACAATAAAATATTTTAACTATTCTCAGTGCATTTTCAACTTCTATTTTCCATTGTGTGTGTGTGTGCACGTGTGCACGTAATAACAATAATCACTTTATTTTGAAAAATTCTATAACAAAAGTTTTTGCATAAATCATCATAACAGAGAGAAAGTTTGGTGGTTGTAAGAAGCGAATGTGATGTTAAGAAGCTGGCAGCCACCTAAAGCCAAGAAAATAAATGTTAACAGTTGTCAACATTGAAAAGCTGACCACAACCAGAAGCTAAATGTTATATCAATAGCTGAAGATATGGCAGAAGATGGAATTGAGAAAGCAGAAAGAAAATAGGAAGCAGAAAGAATGAAATGGTTGAAATGACTGAAAGAATAGAAAAATAATCCCAAGAAATGGAAACAATAAAAGCTAATGATATTGTTAACAATTCATCTTTCTTATGTTGTCGTTTACGTTTAAATGAGAAGAAATGATTGAACAGACTAACGATCAGGGCCATCTTGTAGTTTTCTTTATCTGCGACTACTTTGTCCATGTCATTCATTTTTATGTTAGTAACATTTGATTTGAGGGTAATTTGCCTGTTATATCTAGCAGAACAAATAACCACATAGAGACTGCATTGTTGGCTCATGTTATCAGTAGAACTGTGGTGTGGTAGCTTTCAAAGAGGATTGTGGGAAAACAAAGAAGAATGTAAGCTTTGAATAATGCATACATTAAGATGATGAGCATGGAAAAGCGTGTGAGAAAATTAAGAGACATTAGATAGGGGAAAATTATATTGAAACCCTTAAATACAAAGAAATGATTATAAGGAATCACCCAATTGGCTTCTTTTGGAGTGAATTATTTTTTACAGGTTTCTTTCTTTTCTTATTTTTCCCATTGTCTTTAACACTCAGCCACTTCTACAGTTTTTCTTTCACAAGGCAATAAATGATAATGGTTATGGTTGACATGAAAGCTTCATAAGCTTTCTAGTAATTTCTTTCTTAGAAGAAGGAATCTCTACTGCCGGTTCTGAAATTAGTATCACCCTGAAAATAGTAACAACTGATTTCCTTTCAACTTTGGTGGCTCTACTAAGAGGAAAGCCCTTAAGTTAATCTGACTTCCACGTCTTTTGCAGCTGGGCTTTCTGCTTTGTACCATCAGTCTAAATGACCTTCTCTCTGCACTCAATGTGAAGGGAAACCCCTGAATCATAGTCTTTATGTTCATCAAAACTTATTTGTCTATGGAGACCTCACTTCAACACATATAAAATGTAACATTAGTGCTGGCCAACTTCCTATATCAAACCCCAAAAAGGGACAACTAGCAGTAGGTCAATAAGTTAAATAAGGTATAAAATCACAGAACCTCAGTTTGCTCCAGATGAAAATTTAAATAATTCCAAGTCGTTTGTTTGCAAAAGATTTCAAAAACGAAAATACTGCAGAAGAAGATAATATTCTAATTTTGCCAGTGCTATCTCTGGAAAGGATCTTACAACGTTGTTATCATCTTTCAGAATATGATGACAACAACAACAATAACAAGAAGGGTTTCTTTCTTTTCATATGTTTCCCATTGTCTTTAACACTCAGCCACTTTAGACACAAAGCTAGCAGTTTTGAGGAGAAGGGTTAACTGATGTCATCACCAACAGTACTTGACTTCATTATATTAATACCAAAGAGATACAAAGTTGAGGATGCTGAATGGTTGCAAGAACTGAAACAAGCAGTAGTCTGTCCAAAACAGGCAGAACTAGTCATTTCAGTTAGGGAAGTGAAGGAAATCAGCAAAAAAAATGAGCAGCTGGAAGGCCCTGGGACCAGATGGAGTTCAAGGCTACTGAATCAAAATAGCAGTGCAACTCAACACCTTGTTAAATACCGACCAAATGACACCAGAGTGGTTGACAATGGGTAGGACAGTGCTGCCCCTGAAAGACATCAAAAAAGGCAATATGGTAGACAATTACAGGTCAATATCCTTTTTGCCACTTATGTGGAAGTTATTAACTGAAATACTTGCAGAGTCAATGTACGAACATCTAGAAAGAAATGGAGTCCTGCCACATGAGCAGAAGGGTTGCAAGTGTAAGTGCAGGGGTACCAAGGATCAACTCCTGATAGATAAAACTCTACTCAGAGACTGCTAGAGGAGGAAAAGTAGCTTAACCTTGTCATGGATCGACTATCTTAAGGAGTACGATATGATCCCACATTCTTGGATTATGGAGTGTATGAACCTATTTGGTATTGCATCGAATGTTGAGTAATTGCTTGGAAAAAGTATGGCAAATTGGAGGATGGACCTGACAGCATAAGGAAGAAGTTTAGGGACAGTAGAAATTAGGAGGGGCATTTTCCATGGGGACTGCCTGTCCCCACTGATCTTTGTACTGTGCTTGATACAACTAACACTGATTCTGAGGAAAGCAAAAGCTGGGTATGTATTCAAAAGCCACCAGCAAAAAGTCAACACATTTGTTATTCATGGATGACCTCAGACTATATGGTTAAGATGAAGTCCAAGTCAGTTCCCTCATTGATACGGTGTATACTTCCAATGCTGATATCAGAATGGAGTCCAGACTGAGAAAGTGTGGTGTGTTAGTATTGAAAAGAGGCAAAATCAAATGTATGGACAGGCTAACAATACCACTGGGGGAGGTTATGAAGCAGATAGAAGAGACAGGCTATAAGTACTTGGGGATTTTGGAAATGGATAAATTGATGGAGAAAGAAATGTCAGAATAATTTAATGTGGAGTACTTGCACTGACTGAGACTGATCCTTAATTTGAAATTAAACAGACGAAATAAGATCAAAGCTATCAGCACCTGGGCAGTTTCACTCCTTAGATATGGAGCAGGAGTAATTGCATGGACAGTAGACAAACTAAACAGCTTAGAAAGACAAGGAAGTTGCTAACAAGATATGGGACACTCCACCCAAAAAGTGATGCAGACAGACTGTATGTACCAAGAAAAAGAGGGGGAAGAGGACTTATTGGATGTGACCACAGCATTAGAGCAGGAGAAAACAACATAACATGGAATGTAAAAAATGCCACAGAACTGCTATTTTTAGAGGTAGAAAGGTCAGGCTTGTGTAGGCTGAAAGATTACAAAGATAAAGCACTGTACAAGCACTTGAGGATGGATGAAACTGAAAATAGGTGGATAAAGAAAAGAATGCATGGTCAATTTCATAGGGATGTTGAAGATAAGACAGACGGAGTAAAAAGATGGCTGTGGATGACTAAAAGTGATTTAAAACCGGAAACGGAGGCTCTAATCTGTGCTGCCCAAGAGCAAGCGCTAA
Source organism: Octopus sinensis (assembly GCF_006345805.1). Classification (NCBI taxonomy): domain Eukaryota; kingdom Metazoa; phylum Mollusca; class Cephalopoda; order Octopoda; family Octopodidae; genus Octopus; species Octopus sinensis. Next base: position 100,462,457 of record NC_043001.1, on the reverse strand, counting down.
GAACAAACTACATAAAATACAGAATAGACAACACATCAGAAAGTGATATGTGTAGAATCTGTGGGCAAAATGGTGAAACCATATGGCATATTACCAGCCAATGTATGCCTCTAGCCCAGAAGGAATATAAGAGATGTCATGACAATATAGCAAGGATTGTCCATTGGACACTCTGCAACAAGTATGGACTTGACAGAGCAAAAAATTGGTATGGCCACAAACCTGAAGGCATCGTCGAAAATAGAAATGCAAAGATCCTGTGGGATTTTATGATTCAGTGCGACCATGAGATAGAGAATAGGAAGTCGGACATAGTCTTAATTGAGAAAGAAAACAAGCTATGCTGGATCATAGACATAGCATGCCCAGCTGACAACAAGGTATGTGATAAGGAAGAAAGTAAAGTTGAGAGATATGACAGGTTAGCTTGGGAAGTTAAGCAGTTGTGGTCGATGAAAAAGGTAGCAGTAGTACCAATGATTGTCGGAGCAATTTGAACAGTGAGCAAAAGTCTTGAGAAGTACATGGAACAAATAGGGGCTGCAATAAGGGTGGAGCACTTGCAGAAAACAGTACTGCTTGGAATCACCCGAATACTTCAGAAGGTGCTCGAAAAATAAGAAGTGTTACCTTAGTTCACTGGTAGAGAACAGGTGACACTGTAGTACATCTCCAGTGTTAGAAGCTGTGCAAAGGTAATGATAATAATAATAATAATAATAATAATAATAATAATAATAATGATAATGATAATGATAATAATAATAATAATAAAATAATAATAATAATAATAAATAATAATAATAATAATAATTATTATTATTATTATAATAATAATAATATAATAATAATAATAATAATAATAATAATAATAATAATAATAATAATAATAAAACCCAGTTTAGTGCAGCTCCAGAAGACAGTGTTATTTGGGACAGCTAGGATACGTAGGAAGGTTCTTGGGATTGAAGGTTACTTGTTGTAGACCAATGTTAAGAATTTTTCTTTTCCAACGGTTCAATCTGTTGTGCGTATATGAAATAATAGTAATAATGATAATAATGAAGCAAGACAATTAACCAACTTTTATGTATGGACGACCTCTAGTTGTCTGTTGCAAGCTCTAAGTAACTTGAAACATATTACTACAGGCAGAACATAGATTTATCAAAGAAAGAAATATAAGAGTCAGCTTAGAAAAATGCACCAAAGTGACTTTGAAGAGAGAAGAATTAATTAAGAAAACTAATACCACACAAGATAAAGAAAGTGAAATAAGAGAATTAGACAGAGAAATGCTTAGGAAGCAATAAACTACACAGTCACTACACACATACATTAAAGAAAAGATTATAATACTTAAAACAGAGGCATATGCAAAAAATAAGGTAATAGGCATCAATACTCTAGCTGTACCAGTAATAATTTACTGCTTAAATATTCTCAACTGGACACTAAACCAACAAGTTAGACTAGACAAGAAAAATAATAAATAGAAAAGTCTGATAGTGAAAGGTTATATCTGCCACAAATACTTAGTGGTAGGGTCTGTTATAGAATAACAAAGCACTGAATACATGCAAGCCACACAGGGTTGTGATTGGTCGTGCAGTGATAGTATGCAATATAAATATGTCAACTGAATAACAACAACAACAATGATAATAACAGAGAAATTCATCGCAGGCAATAACAGAGGAATTCAAGACTGGATGCCCCTGGGAGCTCCTCTATGCTGATGACCTTGCTCTAATTGCTGAGTCACTATCAAAACTAGAGGCGAAGTTTCAGGTGTGGAAGCAAGGATTAGAATCGAAGGGCCTTAGAGTCAACCTAGCTAAAACCAAAGTCTTAATAAGTAGGAAGGCAGACAAACCACAAATCCCTTCAGGTAGATGGCCCTGCTCGATCTGTAGAAAAGGCTTAGGTAGAAACTCTAAAAGATGTACCCAGTGTAAGCTATGGACACATAAGAAGTGCAACAATATCAAAGGAAGGCTAACTGGGAAGATAGCTTTTGTATGTGGCAGATGCTCAGGAGCAATAAACACTGAAAATGCGCAGAGAACAACTTCTGTTACATTCCAGGGAGAAAAACTAGAAGTAGTTGATAGCTTCCATTACCTAGAGGACCAAGTCAGTAGCAGGGAGGGTGCACTGAAAGTGTAACTGCTAGAGTAAGAATAGCCTGGGCAAAGTTCAAAGAGCTCTTACCTCTGCTGGTGACAAAGGGCCTCTCGCTCAGAGTAAAAGGTAGACTGTATAACGCATGTGTATGAACAGCCATGCTACATGGCAGTGAAACATGGGCCATGACTGCTGAGGACATGCGTAAGCTCACAAGGATTGAAGCCAGTATGCTCCGATGGATGTATAATGTCAGTTTGCATACTCAACAGAGTGTAAGTACCTTGAGAGAAAAGTTGGACCTAAGAAGCATCAGATGTAGTGTGCAAGAGAGATGACTGTTTCCCTTTTTAATTGACCCTTTTTTAATCAAGCACTGAATTTTGTTACTCATATATTATTATTATTATTACTTTTTTTTTCTTCTTTCAAATTTGCTTCCATTTCTTGCCAAGTGTCTTCCCGACTCCTAGGGCAAAGAAACTCATAGTATACATTGGTAGGCCATTAAACCAAACTCACTAGTTCGTTCATTTTTTTTTTTTTTTTTAAAGTTAAATTAAAATACATGAGCAGCAACAGTTCTCACATCGACAATGCTCTTCTCAATACGTATGAGGTACCAGTTGAGACAATCTTTTGCACTTCTTGCAGGGATGGTAAGCCAGGGATCATTCTCATATAATTTTCGGTTCCCTTCTTGATCATTCCTAGTGCTCCTACGATCACTGGTATTGTAACTGCCTTGAGATGCCACATTTTCTCAATTTCAATGAGTAGGCCTTTATATTTTCTGAGCTTGTCAAACTCTTTCGCTGAGATATTATGATCACAGGGGATGCTCATGCCGATCAATAAGCAAACTTTATTGTTTTGGTCTTTCACAACAATATCTGGTTTATTGGCCTTGATGGTTCGGTCTGTATGTACTGGAAAGTCCCACAAAATGGTTACATTTTCTCCTTCAGTTACAGCCTCAGGGTGGTGATTATACCACTTGTCGGCAGTTTTGATATTGTAATGCCAACTTATTAGCCAGTGGAGATATTGGCCAACTCTGTCATGTCTTAATTTATACTCCACTGGTGCTAAGACTTTACATCCAGAGATTAGGTGGTCCACTGTTTCGATCATGTCGTTGCAGAATTGGCATTTTGGGTCTGCTCCATTTTTCATCACATTGGCCTGGTAGTTCCGGGTTAATAGGCTTTGATCTTGAGCAGCCAGGATGAAACCTTCGCTCTCTGCTTTTAGCCCTGAGCTCCGTAGCCACTGATGGGTTTGCTTCTGGTCAACATCAGCTTGTTTGCTGCGGGTCACATATTTGCCATGCAGAGGTTTCTCCTCCCACCTATCAGCCAATTGCTTGTGCGCTTTCTTCATTGCCATCATTTTCACCTTCTTTGCAACAATAGTTGCCGTACTTCCCTCGGGTTGTTCAGTTTGGGTATCCTGCATGAGATCAATAGCAAATTTTTTGCTTTCTTTTATGATAGAATGAAGCTTCTTTCGTCTCTCGTGATTTTCCACGAGCTTTAGCATCCAGTCATTCGATATTTTGAGATATTTGGCCAGTCCAATTGTGGTTGTTTTGTAAGCTAGTTCAAATTGGATCAGGCCTCGACCTCCTTGGGCTCTGGGAAGGTAAAGGCGATCTACGTCTGCCTTTGGGTGGTGCATCCTATTACAACTCAGCAGCTTGCGTATTTTTCTATCTATATTCTTTACTTCACTCATATTCCAGTTCAACACATTGTAGCTATAAGTAACAACTGGAACTATTATTATTATTATTATTGAGTGAGAGAGCAGTTCATGCCATCAAAGTGACACTGGGGTAAAATATACAAAGCCCAATATACCCATCATGACTACCCATCTGATAAGGGTACACCAGGCACATGCATCACAACCATACGTGCGCGACATGGTGATCTCATATCAAGATAAACAGCACATGACCTTGCAGGTGGGGCCCAGTTCAAAATTTCTTCAGGTTGAGTAGCCCATCCCGCTCAAAATGGTCCCTAAATAAGGGTTATTTAAGGATGTTGAAAGAACCACCCATGTTTCCAGAGGTGAATTATTCAAACCGCAAAGAATCCCTCTCAACACATGGCTATGATGCTCCCCCACTACTTCTGCTCGTGATCAGAGATGCACATATCGTCAGCCACTAAGGGACATGCTCAACTGGTTAAGGTTAAACAACTGACAAGCAAATCTGTGGTATTGAGCAGAATATTTGCTGTAGCCCATCTTTTATACCAAGACAAAACAATGTACATGATAACACTTCCAATCAGTTAAGATCAGAAGCCATGAGAGCCACTGCCTGGTACTGCATCAGGGCATTATTATTATTATTATTATTATTATTATTATTATTATTATTATTATTATTATTATTATTATTATTATTATTATTATTATTGTTATCATTATTATTATTATTATTATTATTATTATTATTATTATTATTATTATTATTATTATTATTATTATTATTATATGTTTGACTTTTGCTTTGTATTTGTACAAGTTGACTCCAAGTCTCATCCAGAGACCTCAAGAGACAACAAGTTAGAAGTTCATGTTGGTGTTATGCCTAGGGTGTCATATATTTGGTTTTGAACACAGCATTGTTCTAGAGAATATTTAAGAACACAAGAAAATTATGTATTTGTTTTAAAACCTTTTGTAACAGTTCTACTGGGCACTCTATTCCAATTTCCTTTATATTCCCCTTGATGCCTTCTGATACTATTCCCAAGGACCCAACTATAATTGGCACTATCTTTATTTTCTTCATTTTCCATAGCTGGGCTATTTTGTACTTAATGCAGTTGTATCTGTCTATCTTTTTGCCTTCCTTCTTGACAATTCATGGGTCAAAGGGGCATGCAACATCAACTGTATAACACATGTGGTGCATCTTGTCGACCACCACTAGCTCCAGTCTCTTATGCTCTTGCACTTGATCTATTTGAAGCTGGTAAAAACTTCACAAAACTCTTAGTGGGAATTTCATGATTATTATTATTATTATTATTATCATTATTATTATTATTATTATTATTATTATTATTATTATGTCACATCTCAATATCTACCAGTCAATCTCTATGAAAATATCCCACATATTAGCCAGAATCCTTTATCTTTTGCTTATTGCAGTAATCATTTCTCCTCCTTCAATGATCGCAGCAATTTTATCAACGTTATTGTAATAATGTTTTAGTTTCAATCAAACTTTACTGATGCAAAGTTTTTTTCATTTTTCCGAGATTCAGCTCCTTCCTTTCTCAAAGCACATGACCACTAACATTAAGTAAACAGAAAACTCATCAGCCCTAAGGCCAACTTGAAGATTATGGCACCACCTTTTACATATAAATAATGGAAATGATACTTGATGCCTACGGTGAGTAAATGTCTTTTAAATTCTATTGTGAACAAATTCTTTTTAAATTCCATTGTTATGCATTCCAGCTCAAGGCTAATTTTTGAAATTCTTCCCCTCAGCCCAAAGACCATAACCAAAGCTGCAAATAAAAGAACTATTTCTTCATCCATAACTTTGAATTCACATATAGAATGGTATTTCCGTTTTTAAGGATTGACAATTTTAAGATTTTGCCATTTTTGAGGTGTTGAAGCATATGCCTCAGAACATTTGCCTGTCAAAGAACCATTCCAGTAAGAAAAGAAACTGCTCTGAATTGATGAAGCTTGAAACAACATGAAATCCCTGAGTGAAAATGTATCCCCAAATATTACCACCATTTAATCCAATGAAGAGATATTAAGATGTCTGAATAAATAATTAGACCAAGCAGAACTATTTTATGTTCAACATAGATGATATCTTATGTACTTGTCCTTGTGAAGTGGAATCTTCTCAAAACCAGGGAAGATCTGGTGCGACAGAGAGGAATAAGTAATATATTATTTTCCAGGATCCTCAGGGGTAATGCAGCAGAAAGTGTTCAGTCAAGCTAAGGAAGCAACTGGATATTAGAAGCAGAGAATATATGTAAATAATCTATATTTTTGTATGCTGTAATTCTTCACTACTTCTCAATTTTTCAAACTAATGATGCTGGGTTGCTAAAGATAGTAATTTTTGAAATGTGATTAATGTAATAATAGTTGGAGCTGGTTACATTTGAGTCTCCATAGAAATTGAAGTCAAAGTTTATTTTTTTCATTCTCCTATTTTTTTTTTTTTTTTTTTGTCAATTCAACAAACCAGGTGAAAAATAATTGTAGCATGGTAGACTGCTTTGTAGCAGCAATGGGTTAAAATATTATTAATGGGAAATGTCTGTTAGAAACTACTGTTTGCCTTCCATTCAGGTATGTTCCAACCCATTAGCACTAAAGTATTTTTTAAAACACACTTCACTCTCTAAAATTGCCCAGGATAATAGCTTAGAAATAAATGAAGAATGAGCTTTTAAAATTAATTTCAAGCAACTGTGCACCATTCAATCAAAAGTCTTGAATGTTTGTCAAAAATAAACATATGCTGCTGTTGAAATTAGATTACATAAGGAACTCTCACAACATTGAAATGACCAATAGATTCTTCCAAAAGGTCAGTCAGTTGACTTTCTTTTGAAGTTAACACAAAGAATGTAATCAGAATATAAAAGTTTAGATTTGATTCCTACTTTTGTTTCTCTTTAGAATCAAATCAGTTGTGACAGAGAAAATCTCTCATAACACATGTTCTGATAAAAATATACTCCATGGCTAATCCCAAATTCTACTCAGATTTAGGATTACATTATAATATAACTCATTTGTTGAAAAGGGAGAAGTGAGAATTTCGGAAAATTCGATTGCTATTCTACCTGACTGAACAGAGGTCCCTCATTGCCTTGTTGCATTCTTGTTGTTCTAAATACTTTATTAAAGTCTATGGCTTGGAGCAATGACCCTCATAATAATGGCCTATGGAACAAAGCATGCCTGCTTAATATGCTGGCCTCAGTGAAGAAGAAATGGTTTATTAAAAATATGGAATATTAATTCCTCTCACAGAAATGAAGCCTCATGAAACAAAACTATATGATATTTAAGTCTCGTAGAAAATAGCATCAATATATTAACTCTAACAACACAGTCACAATTGAATAATAGATTCCGGTTTCTGGCATATCATACACATACACACACACACACACACACACACACACACATGCACACGCGCATGCACATGCACACACACGACACACATACATATGCATGCAAATATATAAGTACGTCATTCAGATTTATTTCAAGATTTCTTGCCAATCGAGAAAGAACTGGTTTCTAACCTAGATCCAAGGCTCCTTCACTGAAATCTCAACAACATCTTACATTTTACGTAATAGCATAATGATGTAAAAATTATTGAAACAGTGACAGGAATTAATATCAGTGTTTTTTCTGCTTTTCTTTCTCATATATTTTTTTCTTTGTTTATGTCATAACCTATACTCATTGTCAATATAACACTGTAACAATTTAATACAGTGAACTATATTAAGCTCTGATGCAATTTGCTATTTGGCATGCATAGAAAAGGCATCGTAATGAGGTATATGTATATATCACCATCATCATCATCATCGTTTAGCGTCCGCTTTCCATGCTGGCATGGGTTGGACGTGCAACTGGGGTCTGGGAAGCCAGAAGGCTGCACCAGGCCCAGTCTGATCTGGCAATGTTTCTACGGCTGGATGCCCTTCCTAACGCCAACCACTCCATGAGTGTAGTGGGTGCTTTTTACGTGCCACCGATATATATATATATATATATGAAGAGAGAAAGAGAGAGGGAGAGGGAGCAACAGACAGACGGACAGGTAGATAAATAGATAGACAGATAAACAAGCACCAATCCACAGGCATTCATGTGTATTTCATGAATGTAGGCATGGCTAGATGCATATGAAATTCACTTAAGAATCAGGATGCCATGGATTTGATCCTGTTGTGTGCCATCTTAAGCTTTTACCTTAGTTTTCAATCAAGCCAATACTTTTGCAAATTAAATTTGATAGACAGAAACTGTGTGGAATCCCATTATTGGCCTATATCTATAACTGAAAGGTTCATTCAGTGTTGTGTAATTTGTTATTCTAATTCAGAGGGAGACTCTCGTTATAATTTCTCACAGCTGTGAAATACTCAGATGTTTACACATCAAACTAACGAGTAAATACGTGACTGAAAGAGTGAATATTTACCATCAAAAACTGACAGAGAAGCTGTCATCGTGTGTGCATGTGTGTGTGTGAGCGAGCAAGCAAGAGAAAGAGAGAGAGAAAGAGAAATATGTTAAGAGTACAAATGTGTTTGGAATACTCAGTTACTTTGCATGCTAAGTTAAGGAGTTTGTCATTCAGTAGGTCAGACATATTTGCTCAAACACACACACACACACACACACACACACACACACACACACACACACACACACACACACATAACTGAATACATGTGTGAGAGATATCTTCCTAGAAAGGCTTTCACTGTCCAGTCTGCTTCCTGGCACTTCTTCCCAGTGGATAATGGCTGTAAACTAATTAACATAACTGTTTGAATTAATAAGGTTGTTTTGACCTCTTCTCTCATAGAATGTCCATTATACTTCTTCTCTGTTTCTACAATAAATTCAATTGTCCTTTTTCCAAATATTACTTATTCATCATGCTGGTTGTTGAATAGATTATCAGCAAGGTTTCACTTTGTTTATATTTGTTTAAAATTTTGTCTGAGGATGGTGGATTTATGCTATCATGCAATTTGTACATATTCTACTGAAACAGCTGTAGTAAATTTTTGAATGCCATTTGCGTTCTTCTTTTATAGTGAACCTTGTTTGCACAAATAGATGTATGACTGCTATTGTTAAGCTTAGAGCTCTATGTAGATTATCTTCTTCCAGTCTGTTTTCAGTATAGTGTATAAGCTATTATTATACTTAATAGCATTGTTAGTTATGATATGCAGAGCAAATGAAGAAGACATTTTAATAAACACAAGTTTATATCATTTGTGTTTATGATGTTCATTCTGCTTTTGTGCTTGTCTGGAACTCAGTATTTCATTTTCTAAGTGCAACTGGATGCTTAAGCATGGCAAATCACTGGGAGCACTTTATTGCCTTATGTTACAAAGAACACACACACACGAATATATTCTTTAATGGAATTTAAGTGATAAACCTAAAAGCAATGGCTTCATACTGGGGATTTCAGCCAATAACTGTTCAACTGGGGATGTGGCTGACATTCTGTCATCTTCACTGCTAAGAATATGGGAGAAGATCGTGAATGAAATGGGATCTGAAAGATGAGGAGCCTATTTTAGTCCCTTAATAAGTTACATTATAAATTGATTAAAATTTAAATTGAAAATTAATTACTAATTGCAGCTTGAATTACATACACCCTACCTTCCACACACACACACACACACACACAAACATCTCATACATAAGATAGATAAGAAAATCTTTGTGAAGGTTTCAAGGATTATGAATCTAAATTCAAATACGTCTTTTTGTTGATTGGCAAAATGGCAAAATGGCTGACAATGACAACAAATGTTTTATGGTTTGTGTGTCAATATTGAAGCATAACAGGACAGGAACTCATCCTTGCAACCACATTATGGTACAAATACTCACAATGATCTCCAGAATTCATAAAAGAGAAAATGGATGTGAGTCTTTGATGAAGATATCAGCTTTTAAATACAATAAAAACGTACTTGTTAGATGAGATTTTTTGCCAGTGTATATGTTGTGCAATGAATATTCTACCCCATTCCAATTACTGTAGCATCTTCAGAGGTCTTTCTGCCACTGAAATCTCATCAAGAAGTATTTGAGGAGAACAATGTTGCAGGCAAGTCTGAATAACCAAACATTTTTTCACTGTGCGAATGAACTTGTGTAGAGAATTGACGTCAATGAAATAATACAACTCTTTGCTCCAGAAAAAGACTTATTAAATGCATTTTATTTCATTCTGAGAATTCTCTGAACTCATTAAAGTGCTTCCTGATAATGTGTTTAACCTTCCAATAAATCATCCAATTTTAAATAAAGAGAAGCTGTTCCTGATATACACGGTAATATCAAAATGTTCCCAGATTAGGTATGTTTAATAAAAAAAAAAATTCATTTACCTATGTTTTAACATTGTCTCCTTCGAAATAATCACCTTGCATGGCAATACACTGGTCTCAGTATTCCTGCCACTTTTGAATCCATCCTGGAAGTCGTTTTCCGTAAGTGAATTGAGGCCCTTCTGCAATTAGCTCTGGATCCCAACAACGGTGTTAAAATGGCAACCTTTGAGCTGCATTTTCATCTTAGGGAAGAGATGGAGGTTAGCAGGTGCTAAATCTGGTGAACAGCGTGGGTAGGGAAGTGATACCCCATTGCTTTTGATAAGAAACTCACAAGTGAAGTGAGCTCAGTGACAGGCTGCATGGTTGTCATGAAGAATTAAATTCTTCAGGAGCCACAGATCCAGTTGCTTTCGCCAAATGTCCTCCCTCAAACACTTCAAAATGTCACAGAAGAACTCTCGATCGATGGCCTGCACAATACCACATTTCTGGGGTTGACCCTTGTGGCAGGTCTTTCAGGTCACTCATCATCTTCCAGGGTTGCTCTTCTGCTTATGAAGCATACACTTGCGTCAGAAATTAATTAGCACTTCTCAAATTTCTACATTAAATAGGTTAAATCAATTAACCTATGAGCTGTTCAAAACGTCTTACGCGATGTGAAAACTTAGTATGGTGTGATTTCGGTCCTTGCGAGGCGCTACCTATATCTATTAAACAAAGGAAGATTTGTCTGCATCCGCACTCCAAGTTGTTGTTGCACTGCTATGTCAACATCATAAGGCTGTAGACTCTCAAACTGCTCTGCAAACAAAGTTACGTCATCGTTCTGCGCAACAGTGAACTTGCAACAAAGCAATAGTTCGAGATATGGCCACTAGGTGACAGCACATACCTTGAGTGAAGAGCAAATCAAGGGTGCTAATTAATTTCTGTACCTCTCAAAACATTGCATATGACCCATTGCCTCATTACCGTAAGCTTGCTGAAGCATTCTCAATGTCTCTGCAGCAAATGTCTGAAGTTTAATGCAAGATTTCATGTTGGCTCTTTGTTCCCATTCATGACAAATCTATGGATTCAGTATGCTTCCACAGAAACTGACTGAGCTCCCTCTCTGTAGGGCTAACTGTTAATACACACACACACACAGATAGATAGATAGATAGATAGATAGATAGATAGAGAGAGAGAGAGACAGACAGACAGACAGACAGACAGACAGACAGAAATAATGGGTCATATATGTTTTTTATTAGAAGCTTACAACTATTCCAGCGTCACAACAGACCAACAAGTGACAAACGTTGATTTTGGATTATTTGAAGCGCAATGCTGGTCACATGACCTGTTTGTTAACCTGGTGTATTTCTATCTGCAGAAAGCTTAAGTAGTATTTCACTTGGTTTACTAATACCTTAATAATCCCTCTTTGTTTATATATATATATGTATAATAATAATATTAGGGAATATTGCTACATGGTGGTTCTTCTCTAATTCATATACATGTATATATATATATGAATATGTATAATTTAAATCATAAATGCAGATGCATTGAAAAATATGTAAATAAGACATTTAACTGCATCTCAGAGTATAAATACAGCTATAAATAATCGTTTGTAATATACTCAGTTAAAAACCCCAGGGACGGAAAACAACACTGAATACTTCCCACAGGACTCCAGCCACACATCTTGTGTAGCCATGATAGCTTACAGAAGTTTGGCTTACAGAAGTTTGGCTTACAGAAGGGCTATAATTCACATCCTGTAGGTAGCTCACTGTATTTTCTATCCAAAGGCTAAAAACCCAGTAAACTACCACACCAGCCTGTTAATAAGAGAAAATTACTAAAGTATACAGTTAACCATGTTTAATGGAGGATAATAATAATAATTGCCAGCAAATGTCAGTGAATTATTTGATTTCCTCAGTGCTGCAAGGGTGTTTGCGTCTGATGTTGAGCTTTGCAATTGTTTTGATTATTTTGCCGCCTTGTTACCATTAATTAATCATTTATTAGTATGTTTAGAGTAAATTTGTTCATTCTCCTCTCCCAACATCATGTAAAAACAATTAAAAAGAACAGCAAGAAAAAGAAAATAGAGTCTTTTCTTTCATGATAAATGAGAATAATGATATTTTGTAGCATTTGATTATTTGATTATTCTGTGATGACGCCGTAAAGAAAATTGCTCAAACATTGTGTTACACAAAATGACAATAAAAACCAAATTGGGGGTGAGTATCAAAAGATTGCTTTGAAGAAATTAAAAAATGGAAAGCAAAAACCAAGACAATTCTTGCATTCAGTGAATTATGAAGAAAATATTGGTTCTCTTCAAATCTACCAATATCTTCCCACCATTAACATCATTTAGAAGCTTCATTTTGGTTTCCATTTATCTATGTTAACAATTTGCTGTTTCTCTCTGCTTTTGTAGGAAACAGCATGGTGCCTTAATCATGATGTGGTGTTATTTTAGTTCACTAACAAGGATGTTCGGTATTTGGTTATGCTACAATATGTTCTAGATATGTAGCAAATAATTCTTCAAGTGTAACTCACCAGCTTCATCGTATAATTTTGACCTCGGATGAAGCAGTTCATATGTCAAACTCAAGAGGAACTTCAGCCATCTCCTCTCACAACCTGTTTCCATTGATTCCACAATTACACTGCACTCTTTTCTTACATCTGAAGAATTCTTTAGTAATTATATTCCACCTACCCTTACAGACCAGATCAGATACAATAAAACAACATTTCTTACTGAGTCACGCAGAAAATGACATCTGCCGAATCCCATAAAATTACATGGCTGCAAGCATCCCCTATTTAAGCCTCTCCATCAAAGGATATAATTGCCAGCTGGAGTTTTGCACCTTAATTTCTGTGAAACAGGTATAGAAAGAAAGTTACTTATTATTTAGTTGCTTGGAGTATCTTCCAGTCAGCTGTGGGCCTCATGGTGGAAAGGCACATTACTATCAGCTCTTGAAGAATAGTGACCCTTAAACATGTACCACGTCAAGCCAGGTGATCTGAAGCCCTTTTGTTTCTTTTACATATTGAATTGCATTCCAAATCACAGGACAGACTCAAGTAGAAAATTACTATTTATAAACCTCACAACGAGAGATATTCAACAACAGTATAGCCAGCTGGAGACGATGTCTCCTGGGGCTAAATTACAGCAACATTCATCCTAAACCAGGACTGCCATGTTATGTTGGCAAATATTCTTTACTTCAGACTCAAGTAGTTTGGAAATGCTAGAAATGTAATTTTCTTAATTGCTGAATCTAAAAGATGATTTGGAGTTAGGAACATCGTTGCTTCCAGGCTTTCTGCTCAGCATCAACACAATGCTGTGGTTTCTCCTTTCTATGCTTCGCCCTGCAACAAACTCACTGACTCTATTTGTAACGCTTGTCTGAGACATCATTGTTGCTTGAGCACATTTGACCATTCCTTCTTCAAAGAACTCCTCAGTTTATCTGACTGAGAGACCTGGAAAGCTAAACAAGGCAACAGAATCAAGAAGAAGCAGCTCATCCTCCTCCTCATCATCATCATCATCATCATCCTCATCACTATGTAAAAGAGCACTGGTGTTGGTGCCATGTAAAAAGCAGCGTTACTACATGTAAAGCACTGGTGCTAGATACAAAGTACCCCATACACTGTAAAGTAGTTGGCATTAGGAAGGGCAGCAAGCCATAGAAACCGTACAATGGAGCCCGATGCAGCCTCCAGCCTTACCAGCTTCTGCCAAACCTTCCAATCCAGGCCAGCATGGGAAACAGACGTTGATGATGATGATGATGATGGTGATGATGATGTAATTCAAGAGAAATTTGACTCCTAACTGAATTAAGTCAAGCTATCCAGTAGATGCTTGATTTCTGATTTGAGATAATGCTGTTCAATCCCAGGACAACAGCCCTTTCTACATATGCTCATCTTGGACTACATTATCCAATGTGTCCTTCACGTTTTAAGAATGTAGGATGTGGTTCGGTTAAGCTTGCCATCCATTCATTCCGACAGTGATGGCACATTCTCACTTTTGATTCTGGCAGAAGAATTTTTGCCTGAATGATCTTCTTTCCTATGTATGTCATAGTTCTCCTGGTAAGTTGACAGTTCTTGACAATTCCATCATTAGATCTGTTTTATTTTATTTTTTTTTTATAAATGAGAAGCATTTTTATAAAAAATATTTTTTATAACACATCTAACATCTTTGTTTTGCAAAGTTTTGTTGCAGATTTCAAAGAACTAATTAAATTTCTAATTAAAAACTACAGTAAATAAGACACTCCTAATTAGTTGAATAATTTCAGCAAATAAGAACTTTTTTTTTCGGTGGAAACTGTTTGCAGGTAGGGGGCAAATGGAGTGATTGATGAGAGAAGTTCTGCTGCTGCTGCTGCTGCAACTGCTGCTGTTGCTGCCACAGAGAATGATGATGATGATGATGATGATGATGATGACAACGAGGACACGCCACCGCCGATGATGATGATGACGAGGATGATGATGAGGATGATGATGATGATGAGGATGATGATGATGATGACGACGACAACGACGAAGACGACGATGATGATGATGATGATGAT
>NC_043001.1:100427558-100437558 GCF_006345805.1 Octopus sinensis | reverse complement strand
TCTCTAACCAGTGAACTTTAATTTTTTATTTGCCTTAAATCTTAATTTGTTTTAGTTACGGTGTGTTGTATTGTACCTTCTGATTATTTACATACAAATATGCATGACAGTATTGAGGTATATGTGTGACTGTATAGAGGTATATGTGTGTATATGCGTAGATGAACCTATGTATGTATGTATATATGTATGTGTGTATGTATGTATATATGAATGGATGGATGGATGGATGGATGGAAGAATGGATGAAGGGATATTTGTATGGATGGATGTTTGTATGTATGTGTGTGCATATGTATGCACGAACACCTTTAAAATTCTCATTCCTTCCATATATTATATACTGACCCCCCCCCCCGCTTTTTGGCATTTTTTAATGTTTTTTTCCTTTTCCGTTCACTTTGTTATCTTTTATTTCTATGTAACCTCTAGCAAAAGTTTCCTATTTTCCTCTCTCTTTAAGCCCTTGTGGCTAACAAAGCAAAAATTTATCATCATCATCATCATCATCATCATCATCATCTTCAACATCATCTGCTTCATCATCATCATCATCATCATCATCATCGTCATCATTAATGCTAACTTCTTTTATGAATCTCTGTGAAGGTAACCATGAAAGGACAGAAAATTATTAAAATTCACAGATAAAGATTAGCTTTAAAGATTAACAACACAGTTCTAATGATGCTTGGATTTCATTGAGAAATAAAACAATTTTTGTCAATTAGTGAACTAATTAAAGTTTGAGATTTCAGCTGTAGATAACAGGGTATCTAGGGAGTTGATTTTCCAAACATTTTGAGGAATGACTTTGTAGGTATGTTTGTATGTGTGCAGAAAGATGCCAAGGAGAGATATTGAACCGGCAAACACATCATTGCAAAATGGTGTCATGAACCACACATCAATGTCAAAGAGACAAACTAATGTATGTGTATACTATCTCTCTCTCTCTCTCTATTCTATCTATCTATCTATCTATCTATCTATCTATCTCTATATACATACATACATACATACATACATACATACATACATATATATATATATATATGTGTATATATATATATATACACATATAAATAAATAAATGGAGTTTAACACATGTACAATTCAAATACTTTTACTTCCGACACATGTTTCAAAGATTTCACTGATATTATTCCAAATGAATAAATGTTAATAAGGGAAAATACACTCATCTATTTATATATATATATATATATATATATATATATATATATATATATAGTTTTTGCTGTGAAGACACCTGGCTTAAAACCTGGTTAAGCATGTGTCTTTACAACAGAAACAATTTGTACCTCATATCTTTGTACTTGTGTACATTAAATGATGTTTATCTCTCACTGGATGAACTAATGTTTTTGTTGTCTTACCTTCGTGAAACAGTAAACTATTTATATATGTTTATATATTTATATATTTATATATTTTATATATGCGGCGAGCTGGCAGAAACGTTAGCACGCCGGCCGAAATGCGTGGCCATATTTCGTCTGCCGTTACGTTCTGAGTTCAAATTCTGCCGAGGACGACTTTGCCTTTCATCCTTTCGGGGTCGATAAATTAAGTACCAGTTGCGCACTGGGGTCGATGTAATCGACTTAATCCATTTGTCTGTCCTTGTTTGTCTTCTCTGTGTTTAGCCCCTTGTGGGTAGTAAAGAAATATATATTTATATATGTTTGTGTGTGTGTGTAAATGTCTGTGTACATTATAGTAATGGGTGCTGACCCATGTTTGAGACTGTCCCTCTTCCAAATTTGGCAATATAACACCCCTACTTCTACAAACTGGCACCTGTACCATTCCCTCACTTGCTTCCACTTCTTTGTAACTTGTCTTCCCCTGTTCTCTATTCTGACGGAGTTTGAGGAGATCACTGAATCAGCAGACTGCATACTTGTCAAAAGTCTCATTTCAAGTTTGGCCTTTCGTGTGGCTGTAATCAAGAGCTGGTCATTGGATCAGAAGTGGAGGCAGATCATCAGTTAAGAATTTATTTGCATGTCATAGGAGTAGGGGAAAAGGAAAGGCATCTAAGACTGTTAGTGTAAGGACCCATTGTAGATCTTCCCTTCAAAATCCCTGGACATAGATTTATCTTACTGCACAGTTCTCATCATACCATTTGGAAACGCATTATGAGTTAGAAAATTACTATTTGTAAATCTCACAACAAGAGGTATTCAGTAACAGTACTTTGTAGTAAAGATTATTTGCCAACATAACATGGCAGTCCTGGTTTAGGATGGATGTTGCTGTAATTTAGCCCCAGGAGACATCGTGTTGTATAGCCAGCTGGAGACAATGTCTCCTGGGGCTAAATTACAGCAACATTTGTCCTAAACCAGGACTGCCATGTTATGTTGGCAAATAATCTTTACTCCAAAGCATTATGAGGTTTAGCAATTTAGATGGGTGACACATAATATCTTAAATCATTTCCACTGATAAGGCCAAAGATTTTGATTCAATCAGTGGGAGACAGATGCAATGGCTGCTTCACAGACAATTACACACACACACAAACACACACACACGTGCACGCACACACACACACACACACACACATGAATTTACCCTGACCTGATGAATATATATTTACTGAATATCAAGCTTTTATTGAATTTTATGAAATAAATCAATCGATGAAGTGCATGTGAATTTAAAAATTCTAATCAAAGTTAGTTTTCTTTCTAGTAAAGGATCCGGCACAAAATATCAGATATTCTTTTTTTCTCAAAGCAGACTAAAATATCCCATTTTTCAGTTCTTTTTTATTGTTTTGTTTCTTTTTTTAAAAAAATATGGGCAAATTCTATTGATTATTTCATTCTTTTTAGGATTTTCACACAGATTTTCCTGTTTAGTCGTAGCTGAAGTCAACCCTTTAATCATGGGATAATTCTAGGATGAGTTTCAACACTTGTTTCATTTTTTCAGTCAAAGCCACTTCCTTCCATTGATGTTTTCCACATGTTTCAGTGAGAGACTGTTATCAATAACAAAGTTACTCGTTTGACTTTGTTTTGTTGTCTGTATACAGGGCGGAGGGCGGGGGGAATTAGCAGACTCGTTAATGTGTTTCTGTGTTATGGCTGTGTGTGCACTGAATTCAAATCTTGCTAAGGTCGAACTTGTCTTTCATTCTTTCGTGATCAATAAACAGAACTAATGGAGTGGCAGAATGGTAAAAGCATCAGACAAGACAATTTGTCGCATCTGTAGTGGCTCCATAGGCTCTGAGTTCAAAACCAACTGATGGCTCTTATGCACTGAGAGAAAGTATGAAGGTGGACCACAGCAGAATGTAGCGCTAACATCTCTTTGCACTTCGATGGCTTTCTTCATCTCAACTCAGTTCTCTCAAAGAAACAGAAATATGATGACTGTGTACTCATGATTCTACATCATCATCATTGTTTAACGTCTGCTTTCCATGCTAGCATGGGTTGGACGATTTTGACTGAGATCTGGCGAACCAGATGGTGGCACCAGGCTCCAATCTTGATCTGGCAGAGTTTCTACAGCTGGATGCCCTTCCTAATGGCAACCACTCCGAGAATGTAGTGGGTGCTTTTTACGTGCCACCAGCATGGAGACCAGTCAGGCGGTACTGGCAATGACCTCGCTCGAATCTTTTTACACATGCCACTGGCACAGGTGCCAGTAAGGCGACATTGGTAACGATCACACTCGAATGGTGCCCTTTTCCTCATACAAATCAAATTCACAAACAAATAGTTTCTCCAGAACGTCAGAAATATCTTGGAAATATTTTCAAGAATGTGGAAATACTACTGAACATGAAATGGGTCTATCTTATTTTCAAGCAAAAAACAGAATTTCCTGGGTCTTTTACTTAACTCTCCATTTTAGTTTTGTAAGTCGTGTATATTTGTTGTTTATTGTTTAGGTTTGTGCAGATGACACCTGAGTGAGGAAGGTTAAGTAAGAATAAAGGACCATAGAATTGCAAACTATTAGAATGGAAGACAAGTAGCTCATTAATATACAAAGGAAGAGTGTGTGAGATTAGCCAAACCTTGGGCTACAGAAGGTTTATAGAGTCTAGGTTGGAGAGACCTATCAACACATAATGCAAAAATGGGGTCTAACTGAAAGCTTTTGACTCAAGAAGCTGAGAGAGGCAGACAGATTAATTAGGCAGCCTATGGTGTTACTGGTATCGTAAAACAACTTTGCTTTTGTTAAAGTTTTCAAGGAAGAAACACCACTAGTGAATATGAAAAGAGAATAAACCATCAATACCACTGGCTATATAGACAAAATACAAGTGGTCACTGTAGAGGAAGTGGGTTTAATTACGATGCAGCATTTTATTATTTATGATCATTTATGCTGAGATGCTGAAGGTGAAAGCAAGATTTCTGTATTTGGCTCAGCCAGACAAACAACCAGGGAATTAACATCTTTACATTGAATCATATATCCTATTAAGTCTTATAGTGAAATATTTCTAGTTCTTTCTAAAGCATTAATAGCCAATCTGGTATTTGAATGAAAAGAGAACAACCCAAGTTATTTATCTTTTCAGACCATCTTCAAGGAAAGTAAGGTTGAGGCATCAAAAGTAGAGGCATCTCCTTCATGCATCTGTGGTGTTCAGTTTGAATAAGTGTATGTTAATGTCTGCAGGTCAAAATGTCGATTGGGAGACACTCTAGAGCCATGGTACTCAACTGTGGCCCTCAAACTTCCAGTGGCCCCTTGGTGGTCTTCCTTCTAGAAATATAATTAAATTCTCTTTGACTTGTGTTTTACTTCCTTGGATGTGTCTGCCTTAAAAATCTGGGGTTTGGATGTGACCCTGGTATTAAAATAGTTGAGAACCACTGTTTTCAAGGATTTGGATTCTGGGAAGATGGGACTGAAGGAAGTGTTTTATGAAGGGAACTTGGAGATACAATAAGAAGCTGGTAGGAGGAGCAGCAGATAGATTTTTCTGGGAATAGTTGGTAAGAGTATGTAGAACTATTGCAAGCAATCGTTTTTGAGTTATGCCATGTAGATATTGTTGAGTTTGGTTATCAATGTTGCAGTCTGGGAAAAAAATCAAGGCAACCGAATCCCTTTCTTTGTTTTACTATAACAAGAAAAATATGCCTGGCTTCAAAATAATGTAAAAGATCTGTGAAGTTTATTTTGTATGTCTGCATAACTTAGAGTAAAGAAGATAGGAAATACGAGGCGAGATCAGATGTCAGGATGTTAGGCCTCATAAATCAGATGACACTGAGAAGAAAGACTAGATGTGGTATTGTACACCTATCCAACCCATGTTATCATGACAAAAACTACATTAAAGTGATGATGATGGTGATGATGATGATGATGATGAGGATGCTTTTATCTCTGCTTTTAGTAAATCCTTTGACAAGTGAATATACTTCAAATTTCAAAGAAAAATTTTAAACCCTTCACTGTCCAGTAGAGTGGATGTCATTAGTGAACTGGGGGAGATGGGGAGAAAAAAACCAGAAAACATATATTGTGTGATGTAAATTTTGTTAATCATCATCATCATCATCATCATTGTCATTATGAACATCATCATCATCATCATCAAAGAAACACGAGTTGTGTATTGAAAATCCTTTAAATAAAAATAAGAGCAACAACAACAACAAAAATAATAATCATTATCATCGTCATCATAATTGTTGCCATCTCATCATCAACATCAGCATAATTAGCATCATGTTCAAAATCTTTGTTGCCTTCAACATCCTCATTATCATCATCACTATTGCCATCGTCATTCATCCACCACCACCTCCTCCTCCTCCTCCTCCTCCTCCTCTTCCTCGTTCATCTTTGTTATATCTCCTTCATCGTTATCACCAGCATCAGATGCCAGATATTGTGAGAACATAACTGAACTGTGTGATACAATGGAGAGTGATGTGATAGAATATAATTATTGTAGAGACATTAAATGTTGTTCTGTTTCTGAATTATATCAGAACATTTGGGGATGAAAAAGGCAAAATAGAAAAGAAATAACAAAAACAAATCCTTTATTTCTAGTTATAGATTTTTAAATATGAGAACCAGTGAAATAATCAAATGAAAAATAAAATTTAAAAGCCAACAATGAACTCAAACTATAGAGAATTGCAAATTGATGGAAACCATATTTTCTGAAGAGAATCCTTTTGCTTTTTTTTTTATTCCTTGTCCTTTTTAGTAATTTTTTCCAGGTTCAAATATTAATCCTAAAATATTTTTTTTTTAAATCTATAATATGGTGAAATTGTTGCAGGAATATTTTATTTACTTTTTTGGAAAATTAAGGAGTAAGAAATGAATTGTTTAAGGAACTAAAACTTATAAAAACAAATTTTAATTTGAGAAAAAGATGTAAATATTTGACTTAAAAGGAAAAAAAAAGAAAAATGAAATGTAAAAATATAATGAATAAAATAAAAAGATGGTTTTAAAAAGACAGGAATTCTGAAAGAGAATAATACATAAGGTTCCATGGCAAGGTTTTTGTATTCTGATGAGAAATTTTTTCAGCTAATTCCACAATTAAAGGATTATATTAAAGTTGATTAAAATTATGGAATTGCTGTTATTCGAAAAAAGAATTCATTCAATATTCTTTGGCTGTTACTAAAGTGGCAAGATGGCAGAAACGTTAGCATGCCTGGTAAAATGCTTAGTGGTATTTCCTCTACCTTTATGTTCTGAGTTCAAATACTGCCGAGGTCAACTTTGCCTTTCATCCTTTTGGGTTGATAAATTAAGTACCAATTGTGTACAGGGGTTGATCTAATCGACTGCCCCCCCCCCTCAACATTTCAGGCCCTGTGCCTAGAGTAGAAAAGAATATTCTTTGGTTGTTACAAAAGTGGCAAGCTGGCAGAATTGGTAGCAGACTGGGCAAAATCCTTAATGGGATTTCGTCAGTCTTTACTTTCTGAGTTCAAATTCTGCCCAGGCCAACTTTGCCTTTCAGTCTTTTGGGGGTTGATAAAATAAATACCAGTTGCATGCTGGGGTCAATGTAACTGACTTACCCCCTCCCCCAAACTTGCTCACCTTCTGCCAAAATTTAAAACCATTATTCTTTAGTTTGAAAGATAGGATTGAACTGAACTATCCTCCTTGAATCTTCAACCCCTAATGGAATGGTAACGATGTCACTGTGACAGAATGTTTTTGATATTTGAAACTCTTTGGGGTATTTTGTGTTAAACCATGTAAATAGAACAGTTACAAGTTCTTCTCTGAACCAATCAGGTAGTTTCCAATTCAAAAAGGAACTTTGGTCAATCATGCAGCTGAATTTTTATATGATCACTCAACTTAGTAGAAATAGATGCCAAAACTCCCTCAAATCACACCTTAAAAAGGGGTGGATGAACTGGATAATAAAATTTTTAATACACTATGTATGATGAAAAAATGATGGGTTAGTCATGGCTGGAATAACTTTAATTATGTATTTGATGGATGCATGGTAGTATCTGACTAAACAGCAACAATAAGAAATGAGCCAACAGGTGAAGTTCTAAGTGGTTGCCCAATCTTTTAGAAATAGCTACCAAATTTATCACCAATCACGCACAAGCTCTGTCTACCTCCCTTTCTAACTCTCACACCATCTTTCACTCTCAGTGACTTTCTATCACACCTTCTCTCTCTCTCTCTCTCTCTCTCTCCCTCTCTCTCTCTCTCTCCCTCTCTCTCTCTCGTTCTCTTTCTCTATATTTATCTCAGTTATTCTCCCCTAATCTCTATCACTCTCCATCTATTCGTATCTTTAACTCTGGCAGCCAGACAACAGAGTCTCAAAAATAAACTGTTATAACAAAATATTACTGTGGTTGTATGTGATTTCTTTTCCATTCCACCATTTTTCACTCTTTCTGCAGAAATTTAACTTAAAGGTGAATACAGATCCTGATCCAACTGAAAGGTTTTTTAGAACTGATCGAGATACAATAAACCCAGACATACTAACCATTGGGAAAAATATTCCATTCTACTTTTTATCATAATAGAAAACTTGGTAATCTCACAGATGTTATAAAATGGCATCGATTCCCTCCAGATTCTATTTATATACTGTCTAATTGTCTCTGTTGGAGCAAAATTTTTAACCATTAGACATCTCTTAGTACAGTTCAAAGTTAAACTGTGAAAATGGTTATGAATCCAGTTTTTTCCAGTCAGAAAATCTGGAGTATACAGAATCATGTAGTTTGTACATGGGTGCAAAGTAATGCCTGTCATAATATCTATAAATTTGTTGTTGATATTTTAGAATCAAAATAAGGCAGTAAGCTGGCAGAATTGTTACCACATTGGAAGAAGTACTTAGAGGCATTTCTTCTGACTTAATGTTCTGGGTTCAAATACTGCCAGGATCGACTTGGCCTTTCATCCTTTTGGAATTGATAAAATAAGTACCACTTTAGCAGCCTCCACCACAATTGCTGGCCTTGTATCAAAATTTGAAAGGAATATTCTAGAATCAAAATCTAATGGCTGCAACTGTAGCTAAAAACAGGATTTCATTGGAAACCTAAATAGTTATGACATTTACCAAGAGCTAATTCTTCCCACACCACATTGAATGGAACTGAAGAACACTCAGCTGTAGTTTCTGTGATGAATGGAAGACAAATTTGTCCCTAGACACAGCACTGCTCCATTACAGTTCCTTTTTCTCACAAGAAAATGTGCACTCAACACTACACAGAAAAACAAAGAGCACCCTAATCAGTTATTCCTCACTTCTAACATTTCAAAGATGATAAAAATAGTCATTTACAATCTCCTTCTCCAATAGCTTGACTTTCTCTCCCTCTCTCTCTCTCTCTAAAACAATATCGTTGTATTTGGCATGAGAACCTCCTAGCTAAATTACCTGTCATTGCATTTCATTGCTTCTCACCTGTCTTTTGATTGATATCAAACAATGTATATTCAAACTAAATACCAATAAATTCACTTACCTAGGTGGATCTACAAAGGCCATGGCACTAATTCTCTTTCTTAGACTGCCCCCATATAAAAGTAACCAGTTGCAACAGTTGACCTCTCTCATTTTCCATGTCATTAGAGTGATATATTAAATAAAAAAAACAAAATCCTGTCTTAGCGATTCTCATATACCTCACTACAAATATGATGAGTCATAACCATATATAGGGATGCTGGCTCCATTAGAATAGTGCTTTTTTAGATATATTTCTTTACTATGAAGAAGTGGAAAGATATGATGATTTAAGCAGGGCCTTTGATCAAATTTAGAAAACCATTTCATTAAGCGCTATGAGACCAATGCAAAACATAAACCAAGTGACTCCTTCCTTAAAGAACAGGATCTGTATCTAATGTTCTCATGTTAATATCACCCTCATGGAAGCTAAGACGGTTAGCCTTTAACATTAAGTGATGTCAGTTTGGAGCATCCTAAGTAAAGCTTACGATATGCTTTGGCCTTTGGAAAGTTCTGAATCTTGTTTTTTATTTATTTTCTCTTGGTCAGTTAATATTTATCTTTTTGATATTGCATAGAATAGAGCAGAAGTAAATCTAAAGATCCGGCTTAGGTTCTAGGAAATAAAACAAAACTGAAAGCCAATGAGACACTCATCAAGTGAATTGTGCCAATACTGACAGCAATAGAGATTAATATTATAATGTAAGACCGTCTTAGACTGACCAGCAACAATAGCCGTTTAAGAATTTAGACCTGGAGATCTCCATTTCCAGCGACTTCAAGGCCACTTCCCAGTGCTGTGGGGTGTCAACAAAGAGCCCTCGACGACAACAAGACAACCAAAGTTGTTTTTTCAAACGTCTGGGGTCTCCCGCCCCTAAGCCCTAGACCATCACCTAATCACCCTTACCCATCTTGTTGCTTAACAACAACAACAACAACAACAACCATAAACAACAATTTGGCTTCAGTTTACAGTGTCCAAACTTAACA